>NC_077227.1:59501006-59683506 GCF_027887165.1 Monodelphis domestica
ATATTTCTTCAGTGGAATATTTTATGACTTTCAAGGAATAAAGAAAACGCGCTTCCCAATCTAGTCCTCTTCTCCTTCCAAGCAATGAGTTTGACCCACCATTGGCCTCACAGGGTCCTAGAAAGGCTCTCTCTGCACACAGCCTCATGTCTCCAGGGCTCTAACTCACCTAAAATGATTTTGATTTTTTAAAACTGAGAGGTCAACTAGGTGGCTCAGTGGATAGAGATGGGAAGTCCTGGGTTCAAATCTGACCTCAGACACCTCCTAGAAGTATGACCCTGGGCAAGTCACTTAATCCCATTTCCTACCCTTTCCACTCTTCTGCCTTGGGACAGATACTAAGTGTTGTTTAAAAATTGTTTAAAAAAATTTTTTTTGTTAGAAAGATCTGGAAAGATCAATATGAACTGATACAGAGTGAAATAAACAAAACCAGGAGAACATTGTACACAGTAACAGCAATATTGCGGAGTGATCCACTGTGATGGGCTTTGCTACTAACAGCAATACAATGATCCAGGACAATTCTAAGGAACTCATGACAAAAGAATGCCATCCACCGCAAAGAAAGAAGTCAAGGAGTCAGAATGCAGATGAAAAGATATGATTTTTCACTTGCTTATTTGGAGTTTTGTTTGAGGGTTTTGGTTTCATAAGAATATTTACTTACAAAAATGAACAGTACGGACATATACTTTACATGATAATACATATATAACCCAGACTGGAGGAGGGAAGGGAAGGATGGAGACAATTTGGATCATACAATTTTGGAAATCTTATGTGAAAAATTGTTATTAGGGGGCAGCTGGGTAGCTCAGTGGATTGAGAGCCAGGCCTAGAGACGGGAGGTCCTAGGTTCAAATCTGGCTTCAGACACTTCCCAGCTGTGTGATCCTGGGCAAGTCACTTGACCCCCATTGCCTAGCCCTTACACTCTTCTGCCTTGGAGCCAATACATAGTATTGACTCCAAGATGGAAGGTAAGGGCTTATTTTAAAAAATTGTTATTACATGTAATTGATAAAAAAAAATTTAATTTTTTTGAAACTCATTTCCTGAGTACATTTTGTAAAGCTTTTGCTGGATTCCAAAACTATGATTGTAGTCAAAAGTGACCTTCAATAAGGGCTACTCTCTGCAAGCCCTGAGGCCAATTCTCAGCAGGATGTGTGACAAGTCCCCGGTCTGTCGTGCCCCAGAAATGTACCAGTGTCGACTAGTATGGCAAAATTCTGAAGAGGAGGAGTGGAAGGTTTGGGGGAGGTTAACGGCTAAAGTTTAATCAGCCCTGCTCATTTCTGCCACTTTAAAAAGAAACAAGATGTGCTTTTGCCCTGGGTCAGGAGAATTCAAGGAGTAAAAAGAGTAAAATTAAATCAATCAATTGTACTTCATTAACTCCTCATGTCCAGTGAAAAATTTTCTTCATCTCAGAGCCCTCAGCCTCCAAAGTCCATCGCCTGGCATGGTCAGTGGTCCAGAGGAAATGGAGAAAGGATTCACATGGCAGGACAGAGCTTCCAGAAGGCTCTGCTGGAATCCTAATTTCATCCCAGTTTAATTTATTAAGGACTCGATAAGAGCAAGACAGGGACAGCTGGGGTCTGGTTGTGAGGTCACAAGGAGGGATCACTAAGCATAGATTACCTGAGATCTAAAACTCTGCCCAGAAAGGAGAAACCAACAAGAAATCGATCATTCCCACACTCAAATAAACATACTCATTGAGTACCTACCATGCATCTAGGAAGGGGGGGTCGTTTTTAAATGATAATTAATAATTATTATAATAAATAACGAGCCATTATCTTCTCTTGGCCTCAGTTCCTTCATCTGTTCAATGAGCGGGTTGGACTAAGTCTCTAAATCGATGATCTCATGATCTCAGACGTCAAGGTAATGAAGGAAGCTGGTCATCTGTTGTTAGCATTGGGAGCGGGGAAAGGGAGGAGATAGGATGGGTGGTGCAAGCAATAAGGGATGGTTTGGATTAATCACTGCAGAGTCAGAGAAATGGGGTGGAGGAAAGAACGCGTTTTAGGCAACAACTGGGGATCCAACTGAGGTTAAGGAGGATGAATCTGCAATGAGTGAAATCAGCTCAATTTCTTGACCTTCTCCAGGGGCTCTCAGCAGCCCTCGATTAGGAATGAAGTGTGTCAGGCAATGGGGGGTATTCCAAGGCCATCACAGCAATTCAGTGACTTTGGGGAGGTTTCACTGAAGAAATAAGCCAGCCCATAAATGCTTAAAGCAGTAGGTCTTTGCATCGTATTTTGACTCCTACCAAGGAAGATTTAAGGGAAATGCCAGGGGACAGAGATATTGGGACAGAAACCACAAGGAAAGAGAGTATAACCAGGGCAGCCCATCAGGACCAAGGTAGGATGAAACTAAAGCTCTCGGGCCATGGATTTAGGGCACAGGATTTTGCTTTTATGGGTCTGATGTGTCTTCATATGACCAAAAAGGAGAGAAGAGATTAGCTGGGGAAAAACTCAAAAATCTAAACACAAACCTGAAAACTTCCAATGAGGAAGATTCTCGTAAAAGATAGGAATATACAGTGCCTGGAGCAGCTGAAACCTATTACAAGAGGCTGAAGAGTTTTTTTTGGATTTTCATTCTTAGGAATGAGGATTTATAAGTGAGAGATAGCAGGTCAGGGGCCAAAAAATTCTTGTGTACGAACTAATGAAAAAAAAATCATAAGGAAAGTCTAAATATAGAGATAAAGCTAGCAGGATGGAGGGAAGGATTAAGAGATTAGGGATGAGTTATGGACTAGGTTTGGAATGGTAAAGGGGTAGAAATAAAGCCATTGGTGGCCATAGTCTGAGAATAGAATTTCAAGGTTCTGAATCTTGGCAATGTCTTTAGAAAATGGGTTATTTACTGGGACGACTTAGGAAGAACATGATCACTGTATATAGGCCTGTCAAGAAAAATTATAGGGGGTACAGCTAGATGGATTAGTGAACTGAGAGCCAGACCTAGAGGTCAGAAGTCCATGGCTTCAAATCTGGCTTTAGATACTTCCCAGCTGTGTAACCCTGGGCAAGTCACTTAATCCCCATTGCCTAGCCCTTACCATTCTTCTGCCTTGGAATCATTAAGAGAGGAAGTAAGAGTTTTGTTGTTGTTTTAAGAAACAATTGCTTTGTGGAGGATAGAAGGGCCTGTCATGCTTTGGTCTATGGAGTCATAAAGAGTAGGACATGACAACAAAGTGGAAAAGGGAATAGACTTGTTTTCTGTTTGACCCCAGAAATCAAAACTTAGAACACTAGGGCAAAGAGGAAGATTTGTATTTTATGTAAGGAAAAGCTCTCTGATCATTAGAGTTATCCCAAGGAGGAATAGATTGTGTTGGATCCAATGAGATAATATTGGTAAAAAGTCCTTAGCCCAATGGCTGGCATTTGTATCAATGCTTTTTCCTTTCTCTGCCATTCCCTTGGGTGATGATTGGTTCCCCCTCACTGGAGTCTTCTACAGTCAAAGCCTGGGTGGCCACTTCTCAGAGACAACATGGAAGCAAAAAGGACCTCTGAGGCCCCTCCCAGCTCAGAGATCCTCTAGCCCTGTGGTCATGCCAATCTGAGAGATGGCAAAGTCTAAGGGGCACGTCAGGCTGAAGTGGAAGAGAAATCATTAGAGTCACATTGGAGAAATCCTTCGGTCGCATTGTGAAAGGGTTATCAAACATGAGTATCAAAAGCAGACAATGGCAAGAAAGAGGGTGAAGAAATTGATCCCAACACTAACTTCATTGGGAAGGTCGGGAGAATGACTTCCTCGCAGGTTAGTAGGACAAGCATCAGAATGGGAAACAAGAAGCGGATTTATTTCATTGGCCTGGAAGGAAGAGTGGTCTGTGGAAAAGGACAATGCTCTGTTCTCCTACTGAGAAGATGGGATCTGAAGAGAGTCCATCAGTGGAGAAGGTCACAAGGGAAGTGATGCCCTCAGAGGAGAACCAACTTTCCATTAAACCAAGGAAATAGAAGGAAATTTGTTTGAAAGGTTTAAAAATCTAAGGGAAACTGTTGAAAACAGAATGATGGTTCCAAAGTAGACTGGGATAAGTGATGAATGAACTGGGTTTGTGGGGCTGCAGGAAGTATAACAGGAGCAAAGATTCAGAGAAAAGTAGAATCAGCTTTCCATTTGCATTTAAGATTCAATGACTTGGATTAGGGAATCAGCAGGTTGCTTTGGCATGATCTCTCAATCAATGAAAAAACATTTATTAAGTGCTTACTATAAACAAAGCATTGAGTTAATTGCAGGAGAAACAAATAGAAAATCTGTCCTCTCATGAAGGACATACAGAATTAATCTGTCCCAGAAATGCAAATAGAATTTGGATGCCTGCCTATGCACAATCTCTTCCTAAGTGTCCTTCGTTCCATAACTGACCTCGTTTATATCTTGAAGGATGGGTAGTACTTGAGTAGGTGATTTGAAGGTAGGAGGGTATTCTGGGCAGAGAGAGCTTTATGACACGTCTAAACATACAAAAGATAGCTTTAGAGGGCAGGAAGGAAGAGTCAGATAAACAGAGGGTTTCTACAAAGGAGCAAACAGAGACTAGATGCTCCTATAATGGCTGTGGACATTAGACTTTATTTGCCCTTTAGGAAGAAGAGAGATATTGAGGTTTTTATCTTTTGTTTTGTTTTTTTTCTATTAGAAAAGTCATAGTTAAAGATGGGACCATTTCCCCAGGTTCATGGAGCCTACTAGTCCCTTCTGACCTCCAATGGTCCCATGCCAGGACTATTCAAAGGAAAGCAAGAAAGTCATCAGTGTCTTAGTCTTAATAGTGTCATAGAGTATTAGTGTATCACAACTAAATATAATAACTAATATTCATATTAGTGGCCCTGTCATCCAAAAAGGTTAAATGACATTTAGAAGGCAGGAAAGTTAAAAAAAATGTAGAAATATTGTCATTTTAAATGATTAAAATACATTTTAAAAATTTTACTAATCATTGGTAATGAAAGGAAATAAATAAATAAACTTTCAGTTATTTGGAAAACTCACCTATCTAGAATGACTCATTCCCAGAGGATTCCAGACAACAATCTTTCTCTTTTGGCATGCTTCCAACTAATATCATTAATTGCTTTGTCAGAAAACTGAGGAAGAGTTAGGTGACTCAGTATATAGAGTGCAAGATCTAGAGATGGGAGATCCTGGGTTCAAATCTGACCTTGGACAACCCTGAGCAAGTCACTTGACCCCAACTGCCTAGTTCTTACCATTCTGCCTTGGAACTGATACTCAGATTTAATTCTAGGACAGAAGGTAAAAGTTTATTAAAAACAAAAAACTGGATGGGGAAAATTGTACGAGGAGATAATAATGAACGATCATGATAATAACACCAGTCTAGCACCTCTATGCCAGACATTGTGCTAGACTTTACAGATATTTCGAGGGACAGTTACATTTCTCCATAATAATGCTCACGGCCATGGAGTAAGCAACATGGTGGTGGAAAGCCACTGATAAACTCACTGAAGCCACAGAGATATAATTGCTCACTCTGATTGTTCCCTATTGATTTGTGTGTTAGGGGACTGGCTACATGATGCTACAGTAGGGGCTGGGGTTGGGTGATGATGTATTAATGCATTACAGTAAAACTATATAGGTTGGTTCAATGTTTTATGTCGTTTTTCCTTTGTCTGTAGGCCAACTTTGCTGAACACGGTGTAAAGTTACTTCTTAATTATTAGCTGCAATAAACTATGCAAGAATTCATTAATCCATCCTCTAGGAGATGTGAAAGAGATGAAAATGAAGGCAATCCACCTGGCTCCTTGGCAGCAACTCAACTAGAACTTTTAGTAAGGCAAAAAGTTAAGGAAAAGGAGGAAAAGGTCAAATTAATTCAATAAACATTTTTAAACCATTATTTTCTGATTTAGAAGCAACTCTAAGTCAGAAGGGTACGGGTAAGATGATTAGAGTTAAGTGACTTGCCCAGGGACACACAGATGAGGTCACTTTTGAACCCAGCATCTCCCATTTCCAGGCCTGGCTTCCTAGCTGCATTTATTAATCACCTACTCTATGCCAGGCACATGAAATACAAAGAACAGAAAGGTGGTTTCCAACTTACCTGCAGATCCTCAGCTGTCTGTTCCCCACCTTCCACTCCACATCCCAGGCTAGCCCGAGAATGGAGCAGTGAAGTCACTTAAACTGGGAAGCACCAAAGGAGCTAATGAACTGACTTCTAAACATGGCACCCTCATTAAAGGAAGTCCAGAACATCTGTTTGCCCCACTCTTAACCCCATGCCACCTGCTAAATCAGTCCATTGAGGGGAAATAGAAAAATCACTTATTTCATTAACTGATTTCCCCTAAATAGTATATTTAGTAGTAGTATAAATGCACTATATTGGGGTCAGCTGGGTGGCTCAGTGGATTGAGAGTCGGGCCCAGAGATGGGAGGTTCTGGGCTCAAATGTGCCCTTAGATGCTTCCTGTGTGACCCTGGGCAAGTCACTTAATCCCCATCGCCTATCCCTTATAGCTCTTGTCCCTTGGAATCAATTCTAAGACAGAAGGTAAGGATTTTTTAATTTTTTTAATTTTTAAATTTTTTATTATTAAATTTACTATAGGTGGGACTTGGGAGGTGGATGATGAAGGGGTTATGTTTCATCTTGCTCTGCTCGGAGAATATGGCTGCCTCTTTCCAATCTGGGACTCCAAGCAGTAACTCACCATTTTTCAGTGGAGTCATAAAGAATAGGACTGGAGTCTTAGCGGCCGTTTGTGATGCGATAGTCACAAGGAGAAGATCCTAGGTCAGATCCTTCAGTGCCTTCATGAAATGGAATGAGAAAAGTGTCTATGGGGAATATCTTTCACAGTTCTGATCTTGTCTGTTTCATGTCCAGTTCAAACTGGACTATAGATCATATCCTAGAATCTTAAGGAGGGGCAGGAGCTCGGGGGTCACCTACAGTGATTGCCTTGACCCCCACGTCAACCCCTCACTGTGGCAATCCCTACTCTAATACCCTTTGCAGATTGACAACAGGCTAGAGTGGGAAAGAAGGTAAATTAAGCATCAGAAAGAGCCAGAAGATTCAAGTGTTTCTATCACTTACTAGTTATGTGACCTCAAAAAAGATCACTCCATCTCTTTGGACTTTAAGTTCTTTATAAAATGAGAGGAGACGGAATTGGTGGTATACGTTTTAACTTATTATTCTAACTTATTATAATTATAGATGATCACCTCGCCTTTTCTTATAACACTCAACATTTTTTATTGTGTGTGTGATATGTGTCTTCTATCACAGCATGGGAAATGTGGAAATATATTTTGTATGAAAGCACTGTATATATAACCTATAACATAACATTTACCGCCTCAGGGAAGGGGAGAGAGGAAGGGAGGGAGAGAATCTGAATCGCAAAATGTTGGGGAAATTTTATTTAAAAAATTGTTTCTACAATGTTCTACATTGTTTCTACATTCTACAAAAGAATTGTTTTTCTAATTGAGAAAAAAGTAAAAGAAAGCCAAAAAATATAATACACAACAATGGCAAGATATTACTTTCAAAAGCAACCATATAAAAGAATAATTTCTGATAGATGGTTACATTGTTTATATATTATTTGTGAAAACTGCAGGTAATATAATAATACCTACCTTTTCTATGTTAAGAAACTGGAGAATGTGGACACAAATTGCCTAGCATTCATAATAATGGAAGCTCTATACAAACATTTTGATTTGTTACAAATGCAGAAGTTGAATTATCATGAATAAAAGATTATAAAGTTTACAAGTATTTATTGTCAAATTGTCCTAATAAACTTGTAATTGTTTATATGAGTACTTTAAAAAATGCTCATGATGTGTGATCAATTTGTGGAAATGGAATGTAATGGTGTGATTAAAGTATTTTTTTTGGAATGAAAAAAAAATATTGGGTATCTCTCGCTGTTAAAAATAATAATAATCATGTCTTCCATTGAACCAAAAATCTAACTCTCTGGTCATCATTCTATACTCCAGAGCTGCTCAGAGCAAGTCTGTTTCTTTCATCTTGTGATAGCCCTTCTAATACTTGAAAAACCATTATCATGTCCTTACCAAGTCTCCCCCCAACCCACCCAGCCCACCCCTGGTTAAGCATTATCTGTGGCCCTCATTGGCCCCAAAAGCAAAGCATTTGATGACTGTGAGCTCTCAATGGGACTCTTTCATGAAGTTGACATTAATAATTGTCATCATAGGCTAGACAACATCAGTTCTTCCATAATTTCTCCAAAGACACTTCATCCTTCAAGTCAGGCTGTCTCCAACCCATCCCTGATGTTGAGTTCTTCCTATCCTAGGAGAATATTAGAATATCAGGAACTTGTTATTTCCTTTTTGGATCTGGCTTAAGAATATCATCACAAAAGAGTGACTTCCAGGCTCTTCCAACTACTAAGTCTATTATTGCATCCCAACCCAGTTGCTCTTTTTCCCAATGGCCAAATATCAAAGGCTCAGGTTAGCTTGTGATCCACTGTGCCCCTCAAATGCTCTTCTTTTTACCTTATATTTAGCCAGTCCTACTCTAGCCTAGAATTTATGTTGATGGTTTCTGATCTCTGGAAAACATGGCAGAGTGGACGCAGAACTTTCCTTCAAGTTAGAAGACCTGTGAGACCCTGGGAAAATCACTTAACATCTAGGCAACTCTCAGACTTTAGATTGCAGAGAAGATGCTACCCAGTGTGGGGAGAGGGAGCTTTCTCATTTGAGAATCCCTGTAGCAGTTGACATCATAAGTCTAATATTTGTCCCTATTCTGAGGTACAGTAGAAAGAATATGAGATTAGATATTGTAATAGTGGATTCAATTAATGTTGTAGGTGCCAAGCTGTTGTGTGTATTATTGATCTTGTATGGGGGGTTAATATTAATAGCCAGTTGATAATGATCAGGTGATGTAGATCAACTAAAGCTGTCAGTCACTTAATTAAAGCTGGTGGATGGAAAGCTGAACAGAGCTTAATACAACACTTATTTATTTATATCTATGAGAAGAGACAGGGACAGGATAAAGGAGGAAGGAATAAACAGGAAATCTCTTACCCTAAATCCAATATTTCTAAATCAACTCCCCCATCTAAAATTCTCACGGATTTTCTTCTTGTCCACCAAGGTGAACCTCCTTAACTATTCTCAACTGTCTAAAATCCAATTTGTATCTAACTACACTTATTTTAATAGACAAACTTAAATTTATTTTAACCTCCTTAAAATATCTATGAAAATTAACAGACTGCTGGAAGCTAACTGCCAAATGTGGCTGTTAGACTCTCTAGGCTGTCAGACTCACTTCGCAGAGCCAGACACTGACCCTGGTCAAGTCAGAGGGAACAGCTCTCTTTGGGAGAAAAGCTTTCACTCCAACCAACTCTTCTTCAGTTTCCTAGATGTCAATTCAACTTTTCAAAGTTAACTCTCTCAAAGAAATAACAGATCTTCTCAGAGCAAATCCTCCAGCAATCACCTCAAGAGAGGAAGTCCCAGAGAAGCCCCTCAGAATTCTCCAACTGTCACTCTCTTCCTCCTAGTGTCTTAAAGAGCTCACAGCAACTTTTTTCTGTCTCCTTCCTTAAAAAGGAAGTAGTAAAGTGGGCAGAACCCCTTCTCTGATCTCAAAAGTTATTCTTAATAAACCTAAATAAATCCTATAGCAAGATAGAATATCTGAAATCAAGTATGCTATTTGCCACTCATTAACTGACTTTTGGTCAAATCACTTTTATGCCTACATTTATTGTCTATAAAATGAGAATACCATTTTCAATTCACTGAAGCCTTTAGGTGGCACAATGAATAGAGCCCTGGGCCTGGAGTCTAGAAGATCTGAGAACCCTGGGAAAATCATTTAGTCTCTTCCTACCTCAGTTTCATCAACTGTAAAATGGAGATAATAATAGCAACTCCTTCCAGGGGTTGTTGTGAAGATCAAATAGGTTAATATTTGTATAGTACCTAACACAGTGCCTGGTACTGTGAGATTTAAAATAGTTGGAAGGCCATAAACTGTTATAATTAAAATAGTGTATGGCATAAATTGTTATAATTAAAATGGTTGATAGATACAAATTGTGCTAGATATAAGAGAGGATGAGTAAATTGTGACCGCAGAAAATATGTTTCACTACAGTGTCTTGGTTTTTAAATCAAATATAAGGTGGTCGCCAGGGAAATATTCCCAATTATTCAATATGCCCAAGTCAACTGGGTTTTATAGAGAATTTAATTAATAATACAATGAGTAATCAAAGAAAGAGAGAGAGAGAGAGAAAGGAAATAAGTATGAAGGGCCTTAAGCCAACATGGCCTAGACCTGAGTCTTAAGAGAGAGATCAGTCAGTTAGTCTTTTATCACTCACCACAAGGTCTGTCTAAGCAAGGATTCTAGGGACACCAGGCCAGCTCCATCTCAGCTGATTTCACCAGAGAGAGTTCCAGCCAGAGACTGTTTCAAAGGGCCTCTCTCCAGAGCCTCCAGAGGGACAGAGTCCCCTCAGAGGAGCTCCAGCGAGACCTCCTTAGAAATTGTCCTCCAAGAGCTTCCCTTCTCCAGAGCCTCTCTCAAGAGATTCTTCCCAAGTGATCCTCATAAGAGCTTTCTCCCAAAGGATTGTCCCTCAAGAGATTCTGCTTTTTCTTATATAGGGGTTTTTTCTCCTATGTCACCTCCCCTAAGTTCTTCCATCTACCAATCACTGTAGACGCTTTCCAAAGGACTGCCCATGTGAATTCCTGCTAAGTCGACTAATCCCCTCAGTAAATCTGAACCAGAGAAAACACAGCTGAGCCAACTAATCTCATTAAGAGAAAACTTGCTCGACCCTATTAGGTACCTAGCATCCCATTGTATCAATTCTAAAAACAGGCATGGCTCAAAGAACTCCTTGCCCCACCATAAGCCTGGATCCAAGTACTTTCTTTGTTTAGCAAGGAGTTTTTTCCCCTAAAGCAGTCTTAAGTATGGGTGGAGTAGAGGTCCTCCCATTTCTGATCCTGGTGAGTCCTCACATCAAAATGGGAAATGTTTCTCAGTAGGGAATTTGTTCCAATTAAGAATTCCCTGATGGGGAAATTTTTAACATTCACAAGTCTGAGAAATTTCAAGATTTACAGTACATAGTAGGGACTTAATAAATGCTTCTTTCCTTCCTTCTCCAATTAGATTGTGAATTTCTTGAAATACAGGATTATCTCATCTAGTTTTTTCAATTTGAAGCCTCAGTTCTGCATAATGCTCAACATGGGATTAAGTGCTTAACGAATGTCTTTTTTTTCATTCATTCTCTCACACCAATTCATCCATTAGATGGCAATCAGTATTTAAAAAGCTCTCTATAGCCTAGATCAGTAAACTCAAATAAGAGTTCCCCTCTTATGCTACAAATAAAGGGTCTGATTTTTTCTAGGATACTCTCAGAATTGATGAAAAGAAAACTCCTTCTACCAATACAAATCAACAATTGCTATCACTTTTTTTATTTGTTGGGATTTTTTGTGGATGGAATTTCTTTTTCCAATTACATGTTAGAACAAATTTCTACACAAGTTTTCCCAAGTTGTGTGATCAAACTTATCCCCCTTCCTCCCTTCCCTTTCCCCTCCCATTACAGCAGGTGATTCAATCTGGGTTATATGTGTATTATCATACAAAACATTTTCATAGTATTCATTTTAAGGGATTAATCTTAATCAAAATCACCCTCCCCAAACATATACCTAAATAAACAATTGAAAAATCTTATGTTTTCATCAGCATTGTTTCCCACAGTTCTTTCTTTGGAGGTGAATACCATTCTTTGTCATAAATCCTTCAGAATTGTCCTGAATCATTGTATTGCTGTTAGTAGCTAAGTCTATCACAGTTGACCATTCCACAATATTACCGTTACTGTGTACAATGTTTTCTGGTTCTGCCTATTTCACTTTGCATCAATTCATGTAAGTCTTTCCAGCTCTCTCTGAAATCATCTCGTTTATCATTCCTTACAGCACAATAGGACTCCATCACTATCATATGCCACAATTTGTTCAGCCATTCCCCGATTGAGGGACATCCCTTTAGTTTCCAAATCTTTGTCACCATGAAAAGAGCAGCTATAAATATTTTTGTACAAGCAGGTCCTTTCCCCCTTTTTTTTAAATTTCTCCATGACACAGATCAAGTGGTGGTGTTACTGGATCAGAGGGTACACATTGTTTTGTATTCCTTTGGGCATCATTTCAAATTGCCTTCCAGAATGGTTGAATCAGTTCACGACTCCACCAGCAAAGCATTAATGTTCCAATTTTGCTACATTCCCTCCAACAGTTATAATTTTCCTTTACTGTCATATTGGCTAATCTGATAGGTGTGAGGCGGTAACTCAGAGTGGTTTTAATTTGTATTTCCTATAATTAAGAGAATATAATTTTTTTTAGAGTTATCTGGGGAACTCATTGGTTAGACTCTTTATGCTGGGTCATCCATCCAGTCTGTGTCTGTAGTGGGACATGAACTCTCAGGGCTTACTGACCCAGAGGAGGTCAGCTCCCTACTACTACAGTCTTACTGTCTCCCGCTACTGCTCTGTGAAAATCTTGTACCCCTCCAAGGGAATGTAAGCCCCTTGTTTTGAACTGCCTTTTTGTCTCGGCCACTAGTACAATGATTTGTGCAGAGAAGGCACTTGATAGTTGTGTCTATTTCAATTGAAGTGGTCTCCTGGAAGACCTTCCCAAGTAACGAGAGAGCTCCCTACCTTCCAGTGTTGTTGCTCCGTTGTTTTTCAGTCATGATTGACTCTTTGTGATCTCCATTTGAAGTTTTCTTGGTAAAGATACTAGAGTGGTTTGACATTTCCTTTTCTAGCTCATTTTACAGATGAGGAACTGAAGCAAACAGATTTAAATGACTTAATCAGGATCACACAGCTAAGAAGTGTCTGAGGCCATATTTGAACCTAGGACCTCCCATCTCTAGGCTGGGCTCTCCATCCACCGAGCCAACCAGATGCCCCCTGGCATAGTCTTCTTAATTTTTCTCTTCTCTAGTCAAACTCCCAGTTCTTTCAAACTCATCCTCATGGTTTTGAGGCTCATCCCCATCCTGGGAAGCATCTTCCATTTATCCATGTGGAACTGAACACAATACTCCATCCATATTGCATTAGGCTAGGGCTAAGAACAGAGCTCTCACTCCACTAGTTCTGGGTGCCATGTTTTTCTTCATCAAGCCTAAGATCCAATTGGCTTTGGGAGCAGCTATAACACAACATTGACTGATTTCTATTGAGGTAGCAATCCACTAGAACCCCCAAATCTTCTTCAAACAAACTGCTCCCTAGCCACGTCTCCCTTATTCTGTACTTGTAAAGATGATTTTTTTGATCCAAAGTGTAAGACTTTACATTTAGCACCATTAAATTGCATCTAATTATATGCCTGAAAAGCAGCATGGGTTCAGGGATAGATATCTGGATTTGGAGTCAGGAACCAATGAATGAAAAAGCATTTAGTAAGTGCTTACTAGGGCACAAGTGTGCTAAGCTCTGAAGATACAAAAACTAAAGGGAAACTAGTCCTTGCCCTCAAAGACCTTATATTACATATATATATATATATATACATATTTAACTCTTACCTTCTGTCTGTATAAGTGGAAATTTTCTTCTACCTTTGAACTACATTCCTCAGAATTCCTTTTGTATTTTATTTCCCAGAATTTCTCTCCTCTCTCCATCACATTGTGTGGTCACATTTGTATATAAGTTGTGGCAATTCCTCCTTCTCTCTCTCTCTCTCTCTCTCTCTCTCTCTCTCTCTCTCTCTCTCTCTCTCTCTCTCAACCATGGCTGAGCTAGCACCCCTTTTACTCTAGTTTTTTTTTATTTCAGTTATTTTAATAAATCTTATTCAATATAATACTTGGAGTATTGGATATTAATTTTTAAATCTGCATGTCTTAGAGTCAATACTGTGTATTGGTTCCAAGACAAAAGAGTGATAAGATTACACAATGGGGATTAAGTGACTTGTCCAGAGTCACATAGCTAGAAAGTGTCTGAGAGCAGATTTTAATCCAGGACCTCCCATCTCTAGGCTTAGCTCTCAATCCACTGAGCAACCCAGGTGCCCCCAAAAAGCTTATATTCAAAGGGAATATAGTCTAAGAGAAGAGATAATGTATTCAGAGGAGTATTGCTAGGGAGGGTTATTTTGCTTGGTAAATCACAGAGATGGGAAAGAAAGTTAGGAGGGAATAGATTGACATATTCTTCCTAGTAGCAGTAGTATGGATTTTAATATGGTTCTAGACCGAAGTAGGGAGATGGGCAGTGTAAAAAATTAAATTGAATGTAAACTGGAGATTTGAACCCTAGACTTCAGAAGTCTAGGGTTCAAATCTCCATTTTATAGCAGGGAACCTGGAACTTCAGAAGAGAGACCACAGCTTCTGGGAAAGGTGTCTGATTTGATCCCTAGCAAGAATATCGGACCCTCCGGTCTTGTCTACTCAACCAAAGCCATATCACATCAACCAAACTATTGAAATCTTTTGGGGAAGACAAAAGCTAACCTCCCGGGTACACACATTTCTTCACGTGAGCCTGCAAGAAGATGAGAGTGGCCCAGGGCACGATACATAGAAATAGGTACCCAAATGTTTATGGACTGACTGATTGGAGGAGAAGAAGGAGACCATCAAACCAGTCTTTCTGAGAGCTTCTGCCTCCCCTCTCAACCACAACAGGGGAGGTCCTGGTGGACCCAAAGCCCTGAAGGTGAGGAGGGGTGAGAGGCCGTCTTAGCTGCCATGATGCCTGTCCTTCCTGTTTCCCCAAAATATTCTGAGGAATAGATTTTGAGCCCCTTGTGTGTATCTACTTTTTTGTACAAGTTCCCATATGTGTGCAAAATGGGGGGAAGCTTTGTTTGCTGGGAGCACATATTTCCTGAGAAAGGACTGTGTCCACACACAAGGCATTTTTGCCTTCCGTGTTCAAGTGAAAATAAATGCATCCTGCAGTCTAAAAACCATTGAAGTGGTCTCTTGGAAGACTAGCTATAGAAATTTGAGTTATGGCGAGTTGTAGAAATTGGAGTTTTTATTATTTGAGGGAACGAGAGGGCAGAACAGAAAATGGCATATGTATATTATACTAAATGGCTAAAATGTCCTGCGAGATGATCTGGGAGAATAAAGCAAGTCAAAAGCTCCTACCATGACGCTCCCTTTGCAGGGCTATTGCCTTGGTAGTGGGTAGGAATTATGATAAAGACTTGGGAAATGCATTCATTAACAAGTCAGGTCAATAAGCATTTATTAAGAACCTACTAGGAGGCTGGCTAGGTGGCTCAGTGCATAACCAAGCATGAAGACAGGAAGTCCAAGGTTCAAATCTGGCCTCAGACTCTTCCTGGCTGTGTGTGTGATCCCAGGCAAGTCACTGAACCCCAATTTCATAGCCCTTCCCCTTCTTCTGCCTTGGAACCAATACTTAGTATTAAGTCTGAGACAGAAGGTAAAGGTTTAAAAAAAAAAGAGCCTGCTTTGTGTCAGGTGCAGTAGACAGAGGGCTGGACCTAGAGTGGGGAAGACAAGTTCAAATCCAGCCTCAGACACTTATTGTGTCATCCTGAGCAAGTCACTTAACTCTGCCTCAGTTTCCTCAATCTGTAAAATGAGTTGGAGAAGGAAATGGCAAACCACTGTAATATCTTTGCCAAGAAAACCCCAAATGGGGTCATGAAGAGTCAGAAACAACTGAAACAAGTAGACAATAACACATGCCAGGCACTGTGGTTTGGGCTGGGATACAAAGACTTGGCCAAAAAAAACTCAATCACAAACTCTGCCAGACCCCTGACACCCCTGTCTATTCCCATCCCATAAGACAGTCTTCCAAAGAGACTCATTTCTTTATTCTGTACGCATGATGTCATGGCTCATCATGACATTTTTTTCATACCAGGTTGACCTCCTTTCTGGGTTCTCCCTACCTGGTCATCAGCTGATGTGATTCCTAAGACAAAAAAAAAAATGAGTAGCCTCTTAAGTCAAATATACACAAAGAGACAAATTCAGTAAAGAATAACAGTCTAAAAGCAACTGACTTCAAGATTACAGCTGTGATTTAGGGGCCATTTTTCTCCACTGTTGGCTTTTTTTTTTAACCCTTATTTTCTGTCTCAGTAGCAATGCTAAGGCAGTTGCAAGGACTCTCTGACCAACGTTCTAGATCCTTTAAAGAAAAGCAATAGACAGTTCCTGTCCTGAAGAGGCTCACATTCTAATAGGGAAGACAACCCATGAGTAACTATGGACATACAAGATTATATACCATGTAAATGGAAGGCCATCTCAGAGGAAAGAAAGGCACTAGAAGCAAAGTGGGTCTAGGAAAGGTCTCTTGAAGAAGGTAGAATTTTAGCTGAGTCTGGAAAGAAGTTAGGGAAGCCAAGAAGAAGAGGAAAGGAGAGGGAGAATCCCAAACATGGGGGACAGCCAGTACAGACTCAAGAGACAGAGGGTCTTGTAGGAGGAACAGAGAGGAGGCCAGTGTCACTGGATTATAGGCCTATAAAAGAGAATAAAATGTAATAAAATTAGAATCCACATTCTTAAATTTACAGATGAAAAAGCCAAAAGTTTGAGAAGTGACTGGCCACGATCATAAGAGTAGAAAGTTGCAGATCTCACATTTGAACCCATCTCTTGTAAAAATTAAAATTAATCTCAATAATATTAAATATTATATTTTAGGAGATTTATTAAAGGGTCATTAGAAGTAAAGGAATAAAAAGGTAACAAATTTTAAAAAATGCATACCCATGGCTAATTAGCCTGTTAAAAATTCCCCTTACCACCACCATGGTCCCCGACAGGAAGCCAAAGAGGCTGAGGCTGGGAATGCCCACTAAATTTATCACCTGTCTACAGGAAGTATGTAATGACAGGAAGTCAGGGGGCTCCCAGGAAATGTAGTTCTTTTTTTTTTTGGTCTTTTTTTTTAAACCCTTACCTTCTATCTTAGTGTCTTAGAGTGTATTGGCTAACCCTTACCTTCTATCTTAGTGTCTTAGAGTGTATTGGCTCCAAGGCAGAAGAGTGGTAAGGGCTAGGCAATGGGGATTAAGTGACTTGCCCAGGGTGACATAGCTGGGAAATGCTGAGACTAGATTTGAACCCAGAACCTCCTGTCTCTAGGCCTGGCTCTCAATCCACTGAGCCACCCAGCTGCCCCCTGTAGTTCTTTTTTAGGGTAACAGATTTCCAATTACACACTCTTTGGAAGTGAAAGTCAAGGCTCCTTTCTTGCTGCACCATGATCCTCCTTCATTCTGAATATTCTTGAACAATCTTGAATATTCGATTCCATCTATTAAGATACTTCATTTTAATAACCAATAAATATTGCCCCAAAGGGTGTTTGTTTTAAAAAAAAAGACAAATCATGTAACCATTGAAAAATATTCTAAATTAATTAATTAAATAAAAATTTTCAATTAAAAAATAAAATAAAAAAGAGATAAAAAGATAAGGCATCCTTCTCGAGCCCAGGGAATAAAAAAGCATCCTGGTCCCTGGAGCAGACATGGTTTATCAGAGGAGGGGTAGCTCATGAGCAAATACAGGAGGCCTTTGCCAGGAGAAAGTGCTTTCAGGGAGACTAGCACTCGGGAATATCCACTTTTTTGGAAGACACAATTGGCTGGGCATCCCTAGCTGTTTACCCAGGCTCCTGGCCCCACAGCCACAGGGGAGCTCATGCCTTTTATTTGTGGGGTGACGTTTGCTTCTGCTTCGAAAAGATCTATTCTCCAAAAGCCTTTTTTGTTTTTAATACTGAAGCCGACTAGCCAGTCTCTCCTTTTTAAGTCATACCTTTGCCCAGAGAGCTTGGCGCCGTGCCAGGAGGGAGGGGTTTGGCCCCCAGGCCGAGTCCCAGCTCAGTGGGTGAGGGTGTGGTGACTGCCCAGGCTCCAGAAGAGCCCCTTCTCCAAATAAGGACGAGCTGGCCATCAGCCAGGCTAGGCAGCCTACACTTGGCACCATCCAGGCCCCTCGTGGCCAACCCAACAGACTCAGGGGAAAATGACCCCTTTTGTACATGCTTTCATGACCCTGGTAGAAGAGTCGCCTCCTTCACTGGCCAGGCTTCTAGCTGGAAAGAGGACGGGGGGCTTTTCTCCCTCACGTTGGCCATCTTTGGGACCTATTGTGACCACCCCAAGCCCCAGTCTTTTCCTGGCTTCCTCATCGTTTGAAGATCAACCCCAAGACCCCAAGCCCCGTCTTTCATCGTTTGGAGGTCCCAACGCGCGCCTCAGAGCCTCAGACTGGGGATGCCCAAGCTTGGGAGCGGATGACCTTTTCTGCTTACTCCTCCCAGAACCCCCCCCCAGAGGGGTCACGCCTCTGTACCCAGGGGGACAACCCAGCCCGAGGGAGCCTGGCATCTGCCTTCTTGGAGCAACGTCCTCCTCGTTAGGAAAACATCTTGGAAATGTGCGTTTGCTGGCTACTCCGAGCCCTTCTTCAGGGTGGTACCCACCGAGCGGCAGGGCTGGGAAGAGTCTGATCCGACTCCCAGCTCTGACTAGGTCAAGGCTAGTGACCTCCAGAGCTCAGCAGACTCTTCTTACAGGAACATTCTTCATTTGTATTGAAACCACAGCAACTGCAGCAGAAACACACACACACACACACACAGGGAAGGCAGATACAGAGGAGGCGAAACCAAATGGAAGAGTGTGAGAACATGAAAAAAGGGGGGCAGCCAAGGGGGGAGCAGAAAGACGTGAGTTCTAATCTGGACGTTAGACCCTAAGGGACCCTATGCAAGTCACTTAAACTGTTTGCCTGTTTCCCATAGGAATAATAGTAGCCAAAGGAAGGAGAGCTCACGAAGGGTCGGTTCTTTCAAAAGAAGATGCAGCTTCAGCTGGATCCTTAGAGAAAGGTTGAATTTAGAGAGGTTGAGAAAGCATGCCTGCAGGAGTCTATGAATCACAGAATCTTAGAATACTCCAACTATCCCTGCAGAAAGAATCCCCACTCCAATATTCCCAAGAAGAGGAAGCCTTCTTCTTCCCACTCCCCACAGCCGTCCATTCTACGTTCGATCATTGATCCTTGATTTCAATCATGTCTGATTTTTTGTGACCTTTTTGGGGATTTTCTTGGCAAAGATGCTGGAGTGATTTGCTATTTCTTTCTTTAACTTGTTTTACAGATGAGGGAACTGAGGCAGAGTCAAGGGACTTGCCCATGGCCACATAGCTAGAAAGAGACTGAGACCAGATTTGATCAGAGCTCCAGGCTCAGCCATCTGTTAGGACACTTAACTGCCCCATTCCACTTTGGGTCACCTCTAATTATTAAAAAGTTTCCCTTTCTTGTACCAGGTCCAAATGTGTCCCTTTGCAACTTAAATCCGCTATTCCTAGTTCTGCCCTCTGAGACCACCCAAAGCAAGTCTAATCCCTCCTCTATAGGAGAGCCGGGACTTCAAGTATTTGAAGATGGCCGCCATGTTTTCCTAAGCCATCTCTTATGTAGGCTTGCTTCAATTGATTCTCATATGGCATGGGCCATTCTGGTTGGTGAGTTAGAGTTTTTAAGTTCTAGACCAAGCAAGGAGAGGGGATGGAGAGCAGGTGTTGTTGAACAATCAGAAATGAGTAACAGGTCAAGTAGCCTTGCCTCCATAGGCTCCTTTCGACTCCCTCCAATTCTGGAGCCATTATCAAATCAACTGGACTCTGGTTCCAGAAAGAGGGCGACTTTTGGACCCCATCCACCGTCTCTGTAAATATCCCTGTGACTTTCAGGCCTGCAAAGCCCCTCTGTGGCCACCGTTCCCTAATGCTCAATGGGAGATATTCTCTTTAGGTACAGGAATTTCCTTTACTTTTGTATTTGCTTCTCAGTGCTTGCCACAGAGCAAACGCTTAACAAATGCCTTTTCATTCATTCTATTCAAACTAATCAAGACTTAATTAACCTCTCTCTGTCTCAATTTCTCCATCTGTGGTATAAGGGACAAAAATTCTTCTTTTCTTCACTGAAAATCTGCTGTGTCTTTCTTCGCTAAAATAAGTTGCCTGCTGTGTGACCCTGGGCAAGTCATTTAACCCCCATTGCCTAGCCCTTCTTCTGCCTTGGAGCCAATACACAGTATTGACTCCAAGACGAAGGTGAGGGTTTAAAAAAATAATAATAATAAAATAAAATAAATTGCCTGAAAAACCCATGAAATGAATAAATAAATTGGCCTGCATGTCAGGAGACCCAGATTTTATTCCTAGACTTTTCCATGAAATAGCTTTGTGGGCTTGGCCAAGTCCCATTCCCCCTACTTTAGGCTACTACTTCCTCTTCTATAAAATGACAAGGACAAACATGATGACTACTCTGGGCCCTTCCAAGGGGAACATTCTTGTGAAATCAGAGGCATTTGTTATTCTATGTTTTATTTAAAAGTGCCTCTGGGTAAGCAGGTTTCCTGAAACAGCAGAAAACACTCCAGGACTGATTGGGGAAAAGAGCGCTAAGAAGCACACTGTTAGAATCCGCCCTTCAACCCTTTCCCACTCTGTCCTTTGGAAATTCTGCAGCTGCTCAACAGCTTGGCCTAAGGGATGGCGGCCCACTTTCTCTGTGGCCAAGGTCAGGACAGCAGCCCTGGGAATTAGCAGATTCTCCAGACTCTGGGGCCCAGAAGGGAGGCCCAGCAACTTGAAAGTCCATCTCCTGTCAATCACACCCGTCCAGGGTGAGGGGAAACTTTAAATAAACCTGCAAATCTGCCTCTGAGATGAATTCAGCAGCACGAGGCTGGAAAGATGGAAATCAGTGGTGCTGCTTCGGGGGGAAACTTTCCCAAAGCCAAGAAGAAAAAATGTGCATAGAATTTCATGTGTGTGAAGTATGAAATGCAATTTTAAATGCATATACGCATATATTATATGTATGTATGTATACATGTGAAATTACATGATTTAAAGGTGATCTAGTATATATTATTTCCTATGTACATGCAAATATATGTATGTGTATAAATACAGGTGATATACTTGTGGGTATGTAAAGTAATGCAGTGAATAGAGTGCTAGAACTGGAATCATCTTTCTGAATTCAAATCCAGACTCAAATACTTGCTAGCTGTGTGATCCTGGGCAAATCACTTAACCCTGATTGCCTCAGTTTCCCCAAATGTAAAATGAGCTGGTAAAGGAAATGACAAAACACTCCAATATTTTTTTTCAACAAAATCCAAAGGGGGGCAGCTGGGTGGCTCAGTGGATTGAGAGCCAGGCCTAGAGATGGGAGGTCCTAGGTTCAAATCTAGCTTCAGACACTTCCCAGCTGTGTGACCCTGGGCAAGTCACTTAAACCCCATTGCTTAGCCCTTACCACTCTTCTGCCTTGGAATCAATTGATTCCAAGATGGAAGGTAAGGGTTAAAAAAAAAAAACCCAAATGAGGGTCATGAAGAGTCTGAAAAATGACTGAACATAAATATGAAATTATGTGTATATATGTATATATGTGTACATGCCTATGTAAATACACATTTGAAATTAGATTTGTTTGGGTGTGCATGTGAAATTATACATATGACATGATATATTTGTGTTTACATATGAAATTATAGGTTTACATAAAGATGAAATTATATACAATGTATATATTTGTATATAACTGTACATGTATGAAATTGTGTCTGTATAATTGTATGTGAAGTTATATATGCATTCTGTAATTGTGTGAAATTACATATAAGCATACATTTGTACATCTCTATGTATGAAGTTATGTGTATGCATACACATTTGTGAATCTTAAAACTACTCAGACTCTACTTTAGAAAATTTGATTAAGCTATTCCCCATTTTTAACAATGGAGGTACTTGATCAGGAATGTATTGAGAACTTTTAAAATTACTCCACCCTACTCAGACAGTGCCTTAGGGGAAGATAAAGTTGCAAACTCCTGATTGAACAATGAAAAGTCCCCAACTCATACTTATAGTAAAGCTAGAACCTTAAGCTAGGTGGTCTATTTTTAGATCTAATACAAAAGGGTGCTAAGTATCTATAAAGGTTAAATTAGTACCTAAAAGGTCAAGCAACTTACAAAAGGCAAGCTTAACAAAGAGGTGTGAAGTACTCAGTAGATTTTATCTAACCAGAGAAGGTGAGAACAAAAGAAGATGAGAACTAAGAATGGGTAGTCCTGGGGAAAAGTGTCTACTGTGATTGGTAAATGTGAAAATATAGGGAGGTGACATAAGAGAAAATTTCTTTAAAAGGAGGTCAGTTCGGGCAGTTAAATTCAGTTTGGAGAGGATTTCAATTTGGAAGGAAAGAACCCATCTTGGAGATGATCTTCTACTGCTTGGCTATTGTCTCTCTCTCTCTCCCTCTCCCTCTCCCTCTCCCTCTCCCTTAATTTATATTAAATTAAAATCTCCATAAAATCCCAGCTGACTTGGGTAATTTTTCATATTTGGGAATTTCCCATGGCGACCACTTATTTTAGATTTTAAGGCAAAACTCTAAAAATTATCCTTTACAGTTTGGCCAAAACTTTTACAGTTTTGGCATTTACAGTTTTTAACATTCACAGTTTTGGCAACCACATTTTGTCAGTTACGCATTTGAATATGTACATGTAAAGTTATATGAACAAGCATATAGTATGTATGTATGATATATATGTGTGTGTATAATCCAAATTGTATATACATATGCATATGGACTTAAGGATTTGTTGTATATATAAATGAAATTATATGCCAGTCTCACAAACCTGTCAGTGCTGCCCTCAGTGAGTAGAAGCAAAGTCCACAAAGGCCATCCTGTGGGTGCCCACTGACTCCCCAGCTGGAATGAACACGGCCAAAGAGATCATGGAATCATGGAATCTTCCAAAAGGAAGGGCCTTTCAAGGTTCCCACATTAATCCATTATCAAGAATTTATTAGGGGTCTGCTATGACCCTGGCACCCTGCCATGCCTGAGAGAAACAGAGACAAAAACAGTAACAGGTCTCAGTCTAAGGAGGTGGCGTTTTTCTCAGGAGAAACGACACAGACCACCAAGAGACACCCCTAAAATGAATACAAAAGAATGGGAGAGGATGGGGATGGAGGAATGAGGAGGCACCAGCAGCTTGGAGGTTTAGCAAGATCTGCCCTAGTCAGTAGTGTTCAAGCAGAGCTTTGAAAGAATTTAGGGAGGAAAGACTGTTGAAAACTCCATCCTCACCTCTGTTAACTTCCCCCTGCTAGGTCCAAAGCACTCACCGTATCATGGGCTAATTCATCATAGGAAGTTTAGCTTCATCAGCACCAATGCCACAGACTGAGGTCATTTCTAGCAATCTATTTTTTTAAACCAAATCATTGCAACGGGCAAGTTTGCTGACTCAATGCCATAATGCTCAGACATGTTAACTGCTACCCCAGGACCAAAGGTGGGGAGGGGAAGTTATAGATGAGGAAACTTAGGCAAGCAGGGTGAAGTGATTTGCTCAGGGTCACACAACTATTTTCTAACGACATATTTGAATTCAGGAAGATGAGACTTCCTGATTCCAGGTCTGGCACTGTATAATTAGAATCTGCTCCCCAGGACTCTAAATCCCAGCATCCCACTTTTGTTCTCACATTACATCCTTATGTTTTGGAGATAAAGTTTGTATGTGACCCCGCTCCTCTCACTCTTCTCCCCTGATTGCACTGGGAAAGAGGGCTTTATGCCGGGCAGGAGAATTTATACATGTGGGTTTACTCTTTGAACTTCTATTTCTTTTAGTTTTGTTTTATTTCTACTTGAAGTGATTATTAATAAACTTTATAAAATATAATACTTGGAGTTATTGGATAATAATTTAAATATTACAGTACTCTATTCATAGTGCCATTAGAGGGATGGTAAAAACCAGTATGCAGGAATAAAAGTTATGTTGGGAAAGAATAGTAGGAGGCTGACTTGGGGCCAGTCTACAGAAGGCCTTGAAGGCCTATGTAGTCTTTGCTTCTTCTTCGCAGGGACCAGTTTCACCATCTGTAAAATAGTATTGTATTAAATGATGGGGGTCTTCAAGGTTCTTTTGTGAAGCCTTCCCAGATATCCCCAGCCAGAAGTATATGTTACTCTATATTTTAATATTAAATTTTATATTTTAATATAAAACATTCTTATATTATTATATTTTAATCCCCATTACAATTGTATACACACATTATAAGCTTCTTGAAGGCAGGTCCCATACCTTATTGTCAACTTTGAACTACCTAGCACCAAGCCTGATTGACTTCCATTTTTAAGCACTTAATGTTTACAAAATTGATCCCAAGTCCCCTTCCCGGCCCTTAAGAGTCTATAATTCTATAATTCCATAATTTCTAAACAGGGGAGTGTTGTCATTCAAGCTAAATTTTGGGAAGCTTTATCTAATAGTATACAGAAGACTTATTAGAATTATAGATCTGAAGCTGGCAGGAAATTTAAAGGATATCTAGCTCAACCCCTATATTTTAGAGATCAGGAAAACTGAGGTCCAAGAAGAGTCAGTGACTTACCCAAGGTCATCTAGATAATAAATGGCAAAGATTTGAGCCCAAATCTTTTGATTAAAAGCCCAGCACTTCCCCCTTCACTGCCATTAGAAAGCTCTTGCAAAATGAGGTCCAAGTATGGGATAATATGGCAGTAGGTTCATTAAAGGAGCAATTAGAAGACAATGCAGGGCTTGGTCACTGATTAAATGTCCAGGCAGGGCAGAGAACAAAGTCAGTGATGCTTTAGCAAAAGCATAGGATTTTGGAAAGAGCCTTCAACTGGAGTCTAGACCATATAACTGACTGACGTGACTTTGGGTAAATGATGGAACTTCTCAACAACTCAAACGCCATTTTCTGCATGAAGTCATTCTTTTTATTTTTTTTAAGCAGTTACCTTCTGTCTCAGAATCAATATTAAGTATCAGTTCCAAGAAGGAAGAGCAGGAAGAGATAAGGCAATTGAGGTTTAAGTGACTTGCCCAGAGTCACATAACTAGGAAGTGTCTGAGGCCAGATTTCAATTCAGGACTTCCCATCTCTAGACTTGGCTCTCTAGCCCCTGAGATACCTGCCTGCTCTTTGAAGTCATTCTTGATACCCCCAAATGTTAGTGCCATTCCTCCCAAACAACCTGGTATTTAACTGCTTAGTATATAAATTTGCATTTATTTACTTTATATTCAGAGTATTTATTTTTATGTTTACTTGTTATCTTCCCCATTAGACAGAAAGTTCTTTGTGTGACAATTGTTTCATTCTTTTTACTCTGAGGTGGAAGGGACCTTTGAAATTACTGATCTATCAATCAGCATTTGTTAAGAGTCCTGGAGACAATTCTGAGGGACTTATGAGAAAGATGCTCTCCACATCCAGAGGAAGAACTGTGGGAGTAGAAACACAGAAGAAAAACAACTGCTTGATCATATGGTTGATGGGGATCTGATTGGGGATGGAGACTCTAAATGATGACCCTTGTGCAAATATCAATAATACAGAAATGGGTCTTGATCAATGATGCATGTTAAACCCAGTGGAATTGAGCACCAGCTAAGGGACGGGGTTTGGGAGAGGGGAGAAAAAAATATGATTTTTGTAATCCTGGAAAAATACTCTAAGTTAATCAATTAAATAAAATTTAAAGAGAGAGAGAGTCCTGGAACAGCTGTATACTTCAGTGGATAGAGTCTGGCATGGAGTCAAGAGGTCCTGGATTCAAATCAGACTTTTCTAGGTGTGTGACCCTGGGCAAATCACTTTACCTCAATTGCCTAGCTCTTCCTCCTTGGAACTAATACTTAGTATTGATTCTAAGATAGAAGATAAGGATTTTTTTGTGTTAGGAGTGATGGATCAACATCCCAAAACAACAAAAGAGCCTAAGTTAACAGTCCCTATTCACAGGAAGCTTGTATTTCTAATGGGGAAACCACACAGACCTATATAAGTATATACAAAATAAATATAAGTAGTTAAAGCCAGATAGTGTCTGAAGAGCAGTAGCATGTGGGAGGATCAGAAAAGACTTCCAAAAAAAAAGGTGGTACTGAGCTGTGTCTTGTAGGAAGAGGGATTCCATGAAGAAGCAATGAGAGTATTCCAGGTATGGGGTACAATCGGTACATGGGCACCAGAGTGGGAGAAAGTACATGTATAAGGAAGACTGAAATCTAGTTTGGTGAAAAACAGCTTTCAAAGAAATCCAAGCTATCAACAATCATATGGAAAATGTTCCATGCCTTGGAACTGATACACAGTATTGATTCTAAGATGGAAGGGTTGTTTGTTTTTTTTTAAGTGATCAGTGTAGGGATATGATTGGGGTTTTGAAGTGAATAACAGAAATAGGTTTGAACAACGATAAACGTACAACCCAGTGGAACTGCTTGTTGGAATCAGGAGGAAGGAGGAAGAATCACAAATCATGTAACCATGGAAAAATATTCTAAATTTAAAAAAAAGAAAGAAAAAAGTGATCAATGGTATCAAAAATCAGAGAGGTCAAGGTTTTGTGAAAATGGAGAAATGAGGGGGACAGATTTTTTTTTTTAAGTTTCTTACTTGAAAAAAAAAAGCTACAACAAAAAAGAAATCCAGTTTGATTGAAGCAAAAAATATTAAAAGGGTGAGAATTGGACAAAGAGGTTGGAAAAACAATTGGGAAGAGGTTCTAAAGGGCCTTAAAGGTTCAACAGAGGACTTCCTCTTTGAGCAGGGAATAACAGTCAGAATTCATAAAAATGACTTGGGCAGCGTTGTGTAGAATGGATTGGGTGGTAAGATTTGGGGAAATCAATTAGAAGGCTATTGTAATAATTTAGGTGAAAAAGGTAACGAGGAACTGAGTTACAGTGGTAGCTGTTTGAGAAGTCAGAGAGAGAGAGAGAGACCGAGAGAAATAGAGAGACAGAGACAGAGAGAGAAAGAGAGACAGAGACAGAGAGAGAAATAGACACAGAGACAGAGACAGAGAGACAGAGACAGAGAGAGGAGAGAGACAGAGACAGAGAGAGAAAGAGACAGAGAAATAGAGACAGAGAAATAGACAGAGACAGAAACAGAGAGAGAGAAAGAGACAGAGAGAGATAGAGAGATAGAGAGAGGGAGAGAAAGAGAAAGAGAGAGAGAGAGAGGGAGAGAGACAGAAACAGAGAGAGAGAAATAGAGACAGAGAGAGATAGAGAGAGGGAGAGAAAGAGAGAGAGAGGGAGAGAGAGAGAAACAGAGACAGAGAGACAGAGAGAGATAGAGAGAGGGAGAGAGAGAGAGGAAGAAATGGCAACTAAGTAGATGTGTGGGATGGAGAGGGAGGAGACAAAGATAACATCAACTTAAGAGAGTCCCAGAATGGTGATGCCCTTGTCAGAACAGGGAACATGGGAAGCTTTTTAAGGATTCCTTTTTTTTTTCTTTTGAGGGGAGAGGTGTAGATAATGAATTTCATTTGGGGACCTATTGTATTTGAGATATTTTGGACATCTGCTTTGAAATGTCCACCAGGCAACCAGTGATGAAGGGATTAAAGGTCAAGGGAGAGACACTAAAGCTCTGTATATATGCACATATGTGTGTGTTATCTATAAAGAGATGGTAATTTAGCCCATGCCTGGAGAGAAAGTGTAGAGGAAGAATGAAGAGGACCCAGGACAGAGCTTTGGGTTATGGTGCAGACACAGATGACAAATCAGCAAAGGGGAAGGAGAAAGAGCAATCACATAATTAGGAGAGCCTAGAGACAGGGAGATCCTGGGTTCAAATCTCTGTGGCCCAGGCACCCTAGCTGTATGACCTTGAATAAGTCACTTAAACCCCCCATCCACCCATTGCCTCTTCTGCCTTGGAACTAACATAAGGTATTGATTCTAAGACAATGAAAGGGTTAAAAAAATTTTTAAGCCAACTCTTCAGGGCAGCTGAGTAACACAGTGGATAATCTAGGAACCATACCCAAAGGGCTATAAAACTTTGTATATCCTTTGACACAGCAATGCCATTACTGGGACTGTATCCCAAAGAGATCAGAGGTAGGGGGATAGGACCTACTTATTCAAAAATATTTTAAGCAGCTCTTTCTTTAATGGCAAATTATTGGAAACTAAAAGGGTGTCCATCAGTTGGGGAATGGCTGAACAAGCTGTGGTTGGTGGTTGTAATGGAAAACTCTTGGACCCTTAAGAAATGATGCACAGGATGGGTTCAGAAAAACCTGGATGCAAAGGGAAGTGAATAGAACCAGGAGAACAGGGTATAGAGGAACAGAAATATTATACGTATGTCAGGTCTGGAGTTGAGAAGACCTGGGTTGAAAACTGGTCTTAGACACTTTTTAGTTGTGTGTCTTTGGGGAAGTCACTTAACCCTGTTTGCCTAGCCTTTGCCACTCTTCTGTCATAGAAATGATACTAAGAAAGAAGGCATGGGTTTAAATAAAAGGAAGAGTCAACTATGTTACCAGGAATTGTGCTAAGTACTAGAGTTAAAAATAAGGGGGAAAAGTCCTCCCCATATTTTATTTTAATGAAGGAGGGAGACTGTAAAGAGTTGAGGCATGAGGAAGATATGAAAAAACAGCTTTTTTCTGAAAAGTTTGGTTAAGAAAGAGAGGAGGAATAAAAAAATAGCAGTTTGAGGAGATGATTAAGTGGAGGTATTTTTGAAAAAATGAGGGAAACAGCATTTGAAGGCAGTAGATACAGAGAAACTGGTGACTCAGGAGAGAAGGGATGACTGAGGCTGCAGTCTGCCAAAGACAAGAGAACAGACCAAGAACATGGGTAGATAAACTGAACTTAGCAAGGAGAAAGGCTACCTTGTTTTCAGATGAGGAAAAGGAGTAGAGAAGAATAATGTAAAGGGTTTTTGAGATAAAGAAAACAGAAGCTTACACTGAATGGTCTCAATTTTTAAGAGGTGAGCTCCTTAGCTGAGAAAGGAGAGCAAGGGGGGGAATGAGCGAAGCTTGAAGAAAAAAATTTAGAATCTTTTCTGTAGAGAGTGATACAGGGAACCAGTTAGGGAGGAATGAAAGATGTGCTTTGACACTGTCCAGAGCCAGAGTGCTCTCTCCCGGAGACCAATCCTTCATTTTATAGATGGCAACAATTTGATTCAGAAGGAAAAGTAGTAGAGAGGGGGAAAACTAATAAAGAATAATACTAAAACACAAGTTACAGAAATTGACCTTTATTTATCATACTAATCAGTGTTTTTAACTTTTTTGGTTTTTTTTTATACAAAGTGACATTTTTTTTTTAGTACAGAAAATCCTGGTCAGAACAGTACCTGTCTGTTTTAATCGTACCAAAGTCCAACTCTATCCTCAACTCGGGAAGAAAAAACACCAAAAACAAACGAACAAACAAAAAAACCCTGCTACCCCTCAATATGAAAACTATTTAGTTTAGGTAATGCATCAAATACATAATCTACATTTAAGGGTTGGTTTTTTTTTTAACTTTTTTTACATTTTTGTTTTTTTAAGTAGTTTGAGCTAGAAAATGTGTACCTGTAAAACAAGGAACAATATTCAGGACTGATATAGTTCTTTCTTTTGAGGAACTGTGCAAGAAAAAAAAAATCCCTTTTTTATTTATTTTTTAAAAAACGCAAATAAACACAAAACTACAACCTGTAGTCTAGCACTAAAAAAATTTTTTTAAGACTTCTTGTTAGAAAAATGAAATGTTAGGAACAGTCCATAAAGCCTCTTCAAATTAAACTGGGATAAACCAAAGAGAATACAGTACCTACAAAGAGAACACATAGTTGATGGAGGAGGGACATACAATCTTCTTCCAGGGCCCACCTAATGAAGCTCCCCAAAGTGCAAAAGCAAATCCAAGATGGCGCTTTATCACAGAGCTGGGTACACAGTGTGACTGCATGTTGCAAGCAATGCCCAAAACAAACAAATGAAAAGCCCCTCCCTTGGTTTTTATTTAACCCATTCCAGACAATGCGGAACACTACCAAAGGCTTTTGATCTAAAGCCCCAAACTGTGACCATTTTCATATGAACATTTTCCTTAAAACAAAACAAAATGAGATTATGTGACTGCTACACACTGAAGAACAAAGCTGAAGACATACTCTGCAAAATTGCACCAGTAAAAGCTATTGATATTTACAGACTTTAAAAACGACAGAATGGCATGCACTGGACCGACTTTCTCCCTCCTCCCACTACCACCAGTCCCCAAAACCAAGCTGATTATTTTATTACTTCACAAATTAAGTTCCGAATGATCAGATCATATTATGATCTTTAAATATGAAATCTATGCAGGTAGAGTGGAGGAGAGGAGGGCAGAGAGAAGCATTTTCAACCAGATGAATTTAAAATAATTCCAAAGAACAGGAGAGGCTTCTCCACTGCCAAATACACATACTAAATAGACACTGATTCTGCCACCTTAAACTAGGCAAAAGGATCACCTGCAAACTTACCCGAAAAATGATTGCAGAGCTCCCAGGAGAATTTCCACCAAGCTTTCCAAAGCCCACTGAATCCCTGCTTCCCTGATCCTTACCCCCATCCCAGAGTGCCCTCTCCCTTCTATTCCAGAGTGTAGCTTCACTGAGAATAAGCGTTTAAAAAGACAGATTGAATAAGAGAAACACAAGAATAGGAGATGAAGACAGTGGGAGAAAAAGGGCCAAAAGAGCAACAGGTCACAACGACACAAGGACATTCAAGTAAACATAAACAACCAAATACTTAGAAAAGGTTTGTAAACTTGTGAATCTAGAAGGTTCTTTCTGCAGCATTGATAATCTGCTGGCTAAAATAAAAAATAAAATTTTTAAAAAGGCTGGTCTACCTTGTACCCCTCATCATAATACAAGTCTTTCTCTCTCTGAAATAAATGAACAAATGAGAGAGAAATTAAATCCGCTGGCCAAGCTTCTGTCTCATTCAGCCACTCGAACAGGTGTTTTTGGTTTTCCATGTTAATGTCTCCATCCCCTTCATGAAGAATTGTCTGAAGATATATATATATATATTTGAAGTCTGGCCACATATTTACATTGGAAGAATATGTTCTGCATTTCACAGCAAAATGTCTGTCTAGAGCGGGCAGGCTGGAATCCACAGGACTTTATTCTGTTCTTCATCTACAGTTGTTAAGATCTGAGTGCAAATGTTAGCAAGGGCTCCTCCCTGGACGATACCTGTGGAGTACAGAGATGGAACACAGAGGGAAGGTCAATCTCAGTTACTGCAATGTCAGCTTGTCCAGGTGGTCAGAAGCAGAAGGAGGAAAGGTGAAAGACCACAGTGAAGGCAGCCCCAAAGCAACTTTTTAACCTGGGATCTCAGGAAAAATGGAAGGAAGAAATGAAAAGGGATTGTGCTGATTAATAAGGGCTTATTATGGATTAAGCCTTGAGCACTGGCAATAAATAGATATAAATTATATTTATTATTTTATTATTATAATTACTTATAACTATATATAATTATATTTATTTAAGTAATTATTCTATTTATTTATTATATAATATATAATAATTATATTTATTTATTAAAATATATAAATAAATATTAAAATATATATAATTGAAAATCGGATACCCTAAAAAAAGAACTACATTTCCCAAGAGCCCACTGACTTCTTGTCATTATGTACTTCCTGTAGACAGAGGATAAGTGAAGGGGCATTGAGCCTCTGCCTCCTCTTTGGGCATAATGCAGCGGTGATGGTGGTAAGGTGGTATGGGCTAGGCAGTGGGGGTTAAGTGACTTGCCCAGGGTCACACAGCTGGGAAGTGTCTAAGGCCAGATTTAAACCTAGGACCTCCCATCTCTAGGCCTGGCTCTCAATCCACTGAGCTACCCAGCTGCCCCCAACTGACAGCCTTTCAAAGAGACAGGCATTCCATTGCCCCACTAATCAGGAAAAAAATAGAATTTTTTTTTTAAACTTAAAGGGCCATTCCTAAGGGAAACACCACCTAAGTAAAGCTGGCTGTGCCCCAACTTACACTTAGTGGAATACTGACATTTCAGACAGTAGCTCTAGAGTGACTATCAATTAATAGTAAGAATATTGGGAAAAGTAAAAAAGAAGGGGCTAAGGATCTTTTTTCTTTCACTTAAAAAAAGTTTTACTGATGTGTTTTGTTTTTCTACTTCAAACATTTACAAATGACTCCCACTTTGTGAGCAGAACTAATACAGTGACCTCATCTGTAAGTGTGTCTAATAATATACATCTGCAGAGGCTAAGTGTCATTCCATCTCTATAGCTGCGGGTGAAAAGGGAGCAAATAGTTTATGGGAAGAGAGATGGGAAAGATAGGAAAACGAAGCTGAACTTGCGCAGACACTCCCTTCTCCAGGCAGATACTTCCACTAGAATTCTTAGCAAGCTGATTAAAAGTGACCCCTATCTCCATCCCCAAGTTCTTATCTTGTCCTGAGGAGGTAGAGCATAAATCATGAGTAGGAAAAATGAGGTCTTGGGCTTTAACAAGAAGAATGAAAAATGTCTGGTTTAGACTTTCCTCAAAGACCCTGATGGTGGCCAGCTATCTGTTATAGATATTTTAGCCATCTGCAAAAGCATGTATTCAATTACTGAGCACAGCATATAGCCCTCATCGCTTGGGCATTTTTTCCTCCATGTTTAATGGATGCACAGAAATGTTAGAAATGTGGGGCTTGAGAATTCATATTTTAAATATCCAAATATGAGTGGCCACCGTAGAACATAACTTCCTTGAAGGCAGGGACTGTTTTGTTTTTGTATTTGTAGTCTAATATCTTACTAAATAAGTTTTTAATGAAGTTGAAAAGAACATTCAGAATGAGAGTGGGACAGTCTGTTTGCTTTCTTCCATTTACTGGTTTTCACTTTTTTTTTGGGGGGGGGGCGATGAGAAAGGGAGAAAATAAGTGAATAAGTGCTTGTTCATTTAAAAAAAACTTTTTTCTATTAAAAAAAAAAAGACTGTGATCTGATAGACTTCTTCCAACCATCCCCAAACCCCAATGAAACACTGAACCTGATGTTAGACATGAGCCTCACATTTTCCAAAACTGTTGCTTCCATGCCACTCACCCCCATTCCCACTTTTGAAAGAGACAGATGACACCAATTTCTTGGTCCATCCATGCCTCAGGATGGCTCACCTGTGAAATACTTGCTGTATTCCTGTTCTATCTTCTGAGCGGTCTCAAATTGTTCTTTGGAATGTCTCTGTGTGACTTTGTCCCTCAGGAAGATAGGGTCTCTCTGTTCTCTGTTGGAACACCCACAACAGAATTAGGCTAAGAGGCTTCACTTTTTCCCCAACATCACCGTTATCCTTTGTCTAGGACCATGGGAAGCATCCACGGGAAAGGGCAACCATGGTGAAGGGGGCCCTCTGGTGTGCATCCCTGTAAAGGAATAACCTGACACTGCTGCCGGAAAAGAACATGGGGGAGAATACTGTAGGGAGCATCTTTTCAATGGAAAAAATTGTAAATATGTACATATGGCTGATGACTCCAGTGGACAAGGAAGACAAGGAAAGGCTCCACAATATCATCTAAAGCCAATTCCATTACTTTTAGAGATAAAAAGACTAAGGGAAAGAGAATCATGCAACGAATGCAATCAAAGTCCCATCCCTCCACCCAGTAAGTTAGCAATCCAGCTTTGTTCAGAACTCAGGTTGCTTGTTCCTGGTTTAATGGGTTTAATGGGTCAAACCTATCCTCTAACAAGAAAGGGAAACAGTAGCTTCAGGACATCCCCTTGACCTATTCTGAGAGGGATTCAGGACCCTCAACCCCGGAGGTCACTTACTTGATCTGTTTAGCATTCTTGTAGCGGATGAAGATGACGATGGGGTAAATGTGAATGCTATGCAGCCGCTCAATGGCGTGAGGACCAATGTCCAGGAGACAGTGGCAGTCCTAAGGCAACAATCAGTACATGATCAGGACACTTGGGCATAATAGATGGTCAGAGGAGCACAAGCCTTTTAAACATTTAATCTTTTCTGAGGGAGCCAATAAATAAGCAATCCTCTAAACAAACTCTCCTCCTATTGTAAGGAATTCTTTAATGTTTTACTTTAATTTAATGCACTAATTTCACAGAAATCTCTCTTACTCTACAATTAACATATAAGTATTTAACTATCCTTAAGCAAGTATAATATTTGATGGAGAAGGAATGACCAACCACTCCAGTATCTTTGCCAGGAAAACCCCAAATGGGGTCACAAAGAGAATGAAAACAACAACATGGCTTCTGTGAACAATAAATTACAAAGGAGAGCAACTAGGTGACAAATTGGGTTAAAATTTGGCATCATAAGACACTTCCTAGTTGTATGACCCTGAACAAGTACATAATTGGGAAATCTGTTACCCTAAAAAAACTACATTTCCTGGGAGCCCTCTGATTTCCTGTCATTACATACTTCCTGTAGGCAGGGGATAAATTCAGTGAGTGTTCCTGCTCTGGTTCTTTTTGGCTTCCTGTCTCGAGCATAGTGGTGGTAAGCGGACTTTTTGAACAGGCTGATTAGTCATGGGCACGTGGTTTTCTTTTGTATCCTTTTTATTCCTTTATCTCTAATGATCATTAGATAATCTCTTAAAATATAACATTTTTATTATTGAGATTAATTTTAATTTTTACACAAGTCATTTAACCCCAAATACTTAGTCTTTATCATTCTTCTGCCTTGGAATCAATCCTTAGTATCGATTCTAAGACAGAGGGTAAAGAGTTGTTGTTTTTTCTAAGTTAATAATAATAGCCACTAAGTAGAAACAAAGTAGTTACTCAACAATTGGGGAATTAGTGTGGTACTAGGATATTACTGGGCTGGAAGCAATGATGGCTGATGAACACTGATAAACATGGGAAGACTTAAAGGAACTGATGCAAAGTGAAGTAAGTATAACCGGGGAAATGAAATGTTGGGGTGGAGGGTGACAACTGTCATCTATCTGTTCTCTGTAAGAATACCCACAGCACAATTAGGGTCATGGGAAGCATCAACAAATGGTGTCAATGGCAGTGTAGAAACCCCCACACAATGACAATGGAAATGGAAAATGCATCTATAAAACAAATAAAACTGAATGTTGTGAAATTATAATGTCTAAAGTTAGCTCCAATTTTTAAAAGACATAAGACATTTCCCTCCATTCTTTTCAGAAGGAGAAGAACTATGCATATGGACCACTGCATACAATATTTTGATAAACTGGTTAGTTTTCATGAATTGTTTTTCCCTCCTTTCTTTTTTCTTTTCATTTTTTTTAAACCCTTACCTTCCATCTTGGAATCTGTATTGGTTCCAAGGCAGAAGACTGGTAAGGGCTAGGCAATGGGGATCAAGTGACTTGCCCAGGGTCACACAGCTGGGAAATGTCTAAGATCATATCTGAACCCAGGACCTCCTGTCTCTAGGCCTGGCTCTCAATCCACTGAGCTACCCAGCTGTTCCCCTCCCCCCCCCCCATTTCTTATAGGTGATGATAAATTTTAATTGACTATTGGGAAATAGAGGTGATATAAAAACAAAGTTATTAAAAATTTTAAACGATGGCTGATTTGTTGACTGCTGATTGATATAGATAAAATAAAACATACAGGGTAGATATATAGCCAGCTAGAGGAAAATCTAGACCTAATACTGAAGTCTATCAAGCCTCAAGCCTGAGTTGTGTCAAACTGTCCTACTGATGACTGCTTAAGGGGTGAGTCTTGAGGGCAGGAAAAGGAATAAGAGGGTTAGAAATCCAGGTAGAGCAAAAGTAGACTGAGTGGCAAGAGAAAAACAACCCAAATCAATAAACATAAAAACAGCTGACTTCTAAGGAGGAGAGAATGAGAGAGGATATCACAGAGAAATATTGCAGAGCATCCAAGGTTGACCACTCCTATTCCTTGAGCTCCCTCTACCTGCATAACACCTACAAACTGACCCCTAGCAGGGATACTCTGGAGAAAACCAGTACCTTATCTGTTATCTCCTTTATGGATGCTACAGTGGTCACATCGAAATGGCCGCTTCTCCTTTTATAGTCAATGAACAGGCAATCTTTGACCCCTCGCTCGATGGCTTGTTGGGAGGCCTTCATCACCTCTGAAAGACACAAGAAATACACGAATGGTCCTCTTTCCTTGGAGCCACCCTAGATCCCTCTGACCAAAACTTAGGGTGTCTTCTTGTTCCAGTAACCTGGCTCTCAGGCACAACCTTTCCTCTATTTTTAAGGTCCCCTGAAGTCTTCTTTCTCTTTTCTGTATCACAAACTCCTTGGTCTCCTGACATCTTCTCACAAATCTTTTCCCCAAACTTCCTAGTAATCTTATAGTTTCTCCCGAGTAAATTGAATTGTTATTTCTAATGCTAACTTGTAATTCCAAACAATGAAAAGCAGGAGGAAGAATAAGAGAGTCACAATAGGAATATTTTTATGAATTGTCTACATTGGCTAAGTGAGGTGCTCCGTCTTCCCTAAAGAACTGCTTACCCAGAGGACATCTGCAAAACTTCCCAGGAGCCTCCTTCACCAGCATGTCCTTCACAGCATCAAGTAAAGGTCCTAGGATCAAAACAGGCCTTGGAGAAGTACAATCCACCTTCTGTACCCTCTGATACGCTAGGCTGACCGAATCTAAAAAGGAAAAAATAAAGAGATGAGCAAGGAATTCAGAGGAGGAAGAATATCTCAACCCTTACCTTTGACCAGAACATCTTTTAGTTTGCCAGAAAAAAAAAGAAAGAAAAAGCTAAGGAAGATATCTCCTTTGTCTCCCACTGAACAGTAGAGAATCAATAAACATTTACTAAGTGCTTACTATGTGCCAGCCACTGGTGCCCTCAAGGAGGTCACAATCTAATGAGCAAATAATTAAGTACAAGCCATATACAAGATCATTAGGAAGTAATCAACAAAAGGTAGTAGAATGAAGAGAAATTGGGAAAGGCTTCTAGGAAAAGGCAGGAATTTAGCTGAAACTCAAATTCAAGGAAGCCAGGTAAGCTAGGAGACACAGAGGAAGAAAGCGAGCATTTCAGCCATTAAAAATGTCCAGGAGTCGGAGTATTTTGTTCAAGGAACAGCAAAGGGGTCAGTATTACTAGTTCAGAGTTTGCAGGAAAGTGTCTGGTGTAAGATAACTAGAAGGGAGAAAATGGGAGGAGATAGGTGTGGAAGAGCTTTAAACACCCAACAGAGGATTATATATTTAATTCTGGGGAGGGAGGTGATAGGAAGTTTATTGAGTAGGACAGTGACCTGTGCATTAGGAAAAATCACTTTAGTGGCTAACCTAGGATGGACTGGAATGGGGAGAGATCTGAAGCAGGCAGATCCAAGATCAAGCTACTGCAACAGTCCAGATGTGAAACGATGAGAGCCTGTACCAAGATGGCAGCCTCATCAGAGAGAAGGGGCCATCCTGAAGACATGTTACAACAGTAAAATGAAAAACTCTTGGCAAAGCTTGGCTATAAGGAGTGGCAGATAATGAGGGGTTAAGGATGACATCAAAGTGGTGGCCCTCAACAATAGATGAGTTTAGAAGTGGGAGGGTTGTATTTTCAGGGCCATATGGACTTTAAGATATCTATTGGATATTCGAGACTGGACATCAGCCAGAGAGATCAGGGCTAGGAAAACAGATTCAAGAATCAACATAGAGAGACATAGCAAGTGAAACCATGGGAGCTGAGGAGATCTGAGATGAACAAAGACACTTGCCTTCGAGGAAGGGAATGGAGTCTGTGCTGATGGTGTCCAGAGCCAACAAGTCTTTACTATCCTTAGAGCCATTCCGTTTATGCTTTTGTTTTCTTCGAAAGAAGGACCTCCGTGCAGCAGCCGACAACGTCTTTGAGGAGCTGTTTTCATCTTTGACTTCAGACATGCTGTGCCTCCGGGAGACCTCCTGGTCCATGCTAGAATAGCAAAAGTGGGGTTGAATGTTTGTGTGGGCAGATATCTCCAGGGTCATCCAGTCTAGTGCCATCCAGGTCTTGCATCAAGAACAAGTGCCTTACAGATAGATACGTCTATCTAAAAATATATAGATATCTAAATATACATAGATATACAGATATCTAAATATATATCTACCTAAAGCTGCTTTCTTCATCCACCCATTCCATCACAAAGAAAGGTACCATTTTCTTTTTAAAGTCACTCCTATGAGGAGTTAAATAAATGCCTTAGAAGCAAACTGTCTAAGAACAATCAAGTTTTTACCATACGTAATTATGTTTTTGGAGGGGCATTAATTGACCGGTATTATGGCCAGATACGTGTCTAAACAAGCCATGTTATAATAAGACTATTATAAATAATTTTATTTTTTCAGTGTGGTCATTAGCTGCATGGAAATGGATTGTAATCTCTTTGTGCCCTAAGAGACAGCCTCGTGAGTTGCTGTAGTCAAAAAAATAATTTTAAAATCAACTGGTGGTCAACCCCCTGGGGAAAGAATAAATAATGGCAGCTTAATTTATACAATCTTTGACAGCTTACCAAGGGCTTCATAGCTTATTTCAGCACCACCAAACTCTTATGAGAGAGAGTATTTCACTGAATTTATGGCAGATAAAGAAACTAAGTCTCAGAGAGGCAGTTAGTTAGACAAGTGAATAAAGCACTGGACTTGGGAGTAAGAAGGCCTGGGTTCAAAGGCTCTGGGTGGACAGAGCACCAAACCTGGAGTAGGGAGGATCTGGGGTCAATTCTGATCTCGGGCACTTCCTAGCTATGTGACCCATCTAGATCCATCTAGATCAAAATCAAATGGGGAAATATTTCTCTAAATCAATAAAAACACACTAGAATATATAGTTTTCTGTCCATAGGTGGCCTGTAGGGATCCTTAGGGATGGTTTAGTAGCCCCCATTCCTATATGATTTTGACCCTAAACGGGGCATGCCTACATTAGCAGAAGGAGCTTCCTATCTCCCATGCAGAAGACCCCCAACAAAGGCCCCTGTGATCTCACACCTCCCGGGAACACAGATCTAGGCACCTTCTCCCCTCTCACAATGACCACAAGACCAGTTTCCTCCCTCCTGACCCTGGAGGGGCCTCTCACATGTATTTGCTCGGGATCTGGCCTCTTTCCAGTTTCTGGGCATTCTCATCGAGCTGCCACGCCATCCAGCAGCCAAACGTCCCCTGGGGAAGGGTGTCATCAATATAGAGGATGTCGTCCTTCTTGAAGCTCAGCTCCTGATCCACTTCTGCCAGACGATCATACAGAGCCCTGGCCCAGAGAGAGGGGAGACGAGGAGCAAGAATTGTTTTTCTTTTCTGTCCAAAGCACCGAGGGACCTTCCTTCGTATTTGGCCCCCAAAAGCTATACCACCCCTATCTCCTTCCATCATCTCCAAAGAGGGTACCGTACTTTCAGATGGGCCAGGGGCCCCCTTTGAATAAGGAATGTGCCTTCTCTATGGGGTCAGGAGTTCCCCAAGGGAACAAGCTGTCCCTTGCTGACCAGCCCAAGGCCAGACAAAAACAGGGAATGAGCCTCCCTCCACCAAATCGAAATGTCTTTAAAAGAGTTATTAACAGTGTTCTGTAGTCTGTGTCCCCATATAGGAAAAACTCCATGAAAAGGGTTGATAACAGGAGACTTATAGACACAAAGGAGAATTAAAGCCACGACCCCTAAGCCTCATGCACCTTCTGCCGTGACCCTTACACTCTTGGCACCCACTAAGGAAAAAAGGTCTAAAAATGAATTCATATCCATCCCTCTGCCCTCCCCTAAGAGTAAGACAAGGAGAGATTCTGAGCAGAGAGACACAGTCAAAAGACAACTTGGATTTTGTGAAATAGAGAGAGGGCAAATCAAGCCTGAGTACCTAATGTAGAATCCATCCCCTGGAACGTCCTTGACCTTGTTGAAGTCCTCCAGGCGATATTGCACCTTGACACGGATATTCTCTCCAGGTTTCAGCATCTCAAGGTAGGCTTCCTCAGCCGTTTTATCCCTCATGTCCACAGAACCATACTGCCAAGGGAAAGGAAGAAAAAATTGGTGATGAGGAAAGCCAGGGGGCAAAGGGCCAGGAAGGCAAAAATCAAGAGAAAGAAAGAGACAAGAGGGACAGAGAAGAGGGATGAGGGGAAAAAAAGGATGAAAAAGAGGTGAGAGGCACAAGGAGAAAAAGAAGGGAGGGAAGAGAAAGAGAGAGGGAAACAAGGGGGCAGAGGAGAGAAGGGAAAGGGGTGGGACAGAGACAGAAACAGAGAAGAAGGAAGGAAGGAAGGAAGGAAGGAAGGAAGGAAGGAAGGAAGGAAGGAAGGAAGGAAGGAAGGAAGGAAGGAAGGAAGGAAGGAAGGAAGGAAGGAAGGAAGGAAGGAAGGAAGGAAGGAAGGAAGGAAGGAAGGAAGGAAGGAAGGAAGGAAGGAAGGAGGGAGGGAGGGAGGGAGGGAGGGAGGGAGGGAGGGAGGGAGGGAGGGAAGGAAGGAAAGAAGGAAGGAAGGAAGGAAGGAAGGAAGGAAGGAAGGAAGGAAGGAAGGAAGGAAGGAAGGAGGGAAGGAGGGAAGGAAGGAAGGAAGGAGGGAAGGAAGGAAGGAAGGAGGGAAGGAAGGAAGGAAGGAAGGAAGGAAGGAAGGAAGGAAGGAAGGAAGGAAGGAAGGAAGGAAGGAAGGAAGGAAGGAAGGAAGGAAGGAAGGAAGGAAGGAAGGAAGGAAGGAAGGAAGGAAGGAAGGAAGGAAGGGAAGGGAAGGGAAGGAAGGAAGGAAGGAAGGAAGGAAGGAAGGAAGGAAGGAAGGAAGGAAGGAAGGAAGGAAGGAAGGAAGGAAGGAAGGAAGGAAGGAAGGAAGGAAGGAAGGAAGGAAGGAAGGAAGGAAGGAAGGAAGGAAGGAAGGAAGGAAGGAAGGAAGGAAGGAAGGGAAGGAAGGGAAGGAAGGGAAGGAAGGAAGGAAGGAAGGAAGGAAGGAAGGAAGGAAGGAGGGAGGGAAGGAGGGAAGGAGGGAAGGAAGGAAGGAAGGAGGGAAGGAAGGGAAGGAAGGGAAGGAAGGAAGGAAGGAAGGAAGGAAGGAAGGAAGGAAGGAAGGAAGGAAGGAAGGAAGGAAGGAAGGAAGGAAGGAAGGAAGGAAGGAAGGAAGGAAGGAAGGAAGGAAGGAAGGAAGGAAGGAAGGAAGGAAGGAAGGAAGGAAGGAAGGAAGGAAGGAAGGAAGGAAGGAAGGAAGGAAGGAAGGAAGCAAAGACAGACAAGAAAAAAACAAGAATATGAAAACAAAAGGAAAAAGACTGAGAAGAGAGAAAGGAACCAAGAGGAAAGGGAATAGATAAAGGAAAGAGAGACTATCAAGAGATGAACAAAACAGAAAATAGAAGACTGAGGAGAAAAGAAGAAAGGACAATCTACCAACCCTGTCCTTAGAAGGCACATCCTTCCTTTTAAAACTTCCTAGACCTCTTCTACTTGTCTTCCTCTGAGGAACTCTGGCTGACACCCTTCCATTCTCCCCCTATGGTTAATTCCAGAGAAATAGATTCCCTGAAGTAGAATATAACTTCCAAGAGAGCAAGAATCTTCTCATTTTTGTCTGTAGCCCCAGTCTCTAGCACAGTGCTTGACACACAGTAGGTAAACACTTGTGAAGGGAACAGAATTGAATATAATCTGTCCCTTCCCTAGATCCCACATCAGAAAAAATGGATGTGTCCAAAGTTGGCACCTGTGCCTTCTCATGTTTCTGTTGCTCATTTCTATCTCTTTACCATTCTCCCTCTTCTTATCATCACATCACCCACACTTATCCTCTCTCAAACATGGGAAGAATATCCTTCCTGTTTGATGGAAAACAAGGACTATGGATGTCCAAATCAACCAATTAGTAAGTTATTTATTAAGTACCTTCTATTTGCCAGGTTCTGTGCTAGGCTCTGGGGATATAAATAAGAAAAAAAGTAAGATGGGCTCAAAGGAGTTCTGTACTATTTGGGGACACAAGATGGACATGGATATGTATACACGATACAACTTTGGAGAGGCCACACTAGTAGGGTGAGAGCTTGAGATCAGCCTCACAGAGGAGGTGGTATTCAAATTGACAATGACAAGAAGAATGCTTTCCTCAACAGAACATAAGATGCCTAAGAGCGCAGATTCAATCTTCTCCCCTAAACATCTCCCCAAATACCAAGAGCTTTGCTTATGGGGCTCTCTGTAAAGTACACTGACCAAAGAACAGGTAGGTGGCTCATTGGACAGGGAGCCAGGCCAACAGAAAGGCAGTTCTGGGTTCAAACCTGTTGTCAGACATTTCCTAGTTGTGTGATCCTGGTAAAGTCACTTCACCCCAATTGCCTAGCCCTTCCCACTCTTCTGCCTTAGAACTAATACTAGCATTGATTCAAAGATAGATAATACGGGTTGTGTTTTTTTTAATGTGTATTGACTTCTTGGGCTTTTTCTTTAGCTTAGCTTGAGGACAAAGACCACTTAAATTTTTTGTATTGGGGCGCTTATTAATGATTAAATGCTTGTTAATGGACTAATTCTAGTGTTCTATGTGGTCTAAGATGTTGAGAAATAACCAGGGGTGTGTTGGAGTCAGCTCAAACTGACTAAAAAAAAAATCTGGCTTAAAGTTTCATCGTGAGCAAATGCTACAAAAATCAGTGTTTGATTTATTATTTCGTTGCTTGCCTAGGCTTAAGAGATGGAGAAAATGTTAATAAATGCAATAAAATAAATTTCAAAGTGCTTTGTGCATATATTTTTCCCTCTCACAGAGTTGATTATTAAACCCATTCCTGGAAGTAAATAGAGGACATGGCACTCATTGGATTTGTAATATGCTTATTCTTTTCTTCCTAACAAGCTAAGAACCCCAGGCTCCAAGTGTCCCATAGGGGAGAAATTCCTCACTTAAGCGGTTCACATCCTCACCTCCAGTATAAGGTCCCCGGGCACAAGACCATCAGGACCACTGGCAGGGCTATCATCCTCCACATCAGCCACAAACACCCCATGTAGGTTCCCACCACATATCTGCACACCGAGTTCCACCTGGGTCTTTTTGATGATGACAACCCGAGCTTCAGGGGGTCTTTTGTTGGAATCCGCCAGGACCCTTTGGAGAAAGAAGGGAAGGTAATTAGTTCTTGGTCACCTACGAAGACCTTTTGTCAAAGCAGAAGCGGGTTCCGAGTCACGGCGCAGAGTCCTGGATCTCAGAGGTGAAAAGTAAAGGAACAGGACTCGGTTTCCTCTTCTAGAAAGCCCTCGCCTGTCTGAAAAGAGAGGATGGAATTGATTCCCTTTGGAGGGTCTCCCCAACTCAATGACCTAAGGTTATCACACCAGGATCTCTATTCCAAAAGCTGCCTTAGTTACGGCTAGGCACAGAGACCTTCCTAAAACAGAAAACAGGCAGCAAATAATCTGAAAAATGGATTACTTGGCCTTGAAACGTGCTTTTTTGTCACACATTAACATTCTTAATTACATTCTGCTTAAGCAATTATTAAAAGTAATCTCCTAATTTCCTTCCTCGAGGAAATAATAGCTAGTGTCAAAAAATTGCAGTTCATTATTATGATGTAGTGGGAAGAGCAAAAAACTGAACTGAAGAGAGTATTTGCTACACTCCTTTTCTGTGACAGCAAAGAAATGGAAAGAAAGTAGATGTCCACTGATGGGAACTGCTGAGCAAATTCTGCTCTATTAATCTAGTAGAATATCACAGGACCACAAAAGCCAATGAAGGTGAAAAATACAAAGCAGATTCAGAAGACTCGTACGAACATATGCAGAGTGAGATGAGTGGGCAGGACCAGGAGACTCTTTACCCAAGAGTCTTATTATTTCTTTATTATTTATTATTTTTACTTATTTATTATTATTATTTTTTATTTTTTAATTAAATTATTTATTATTATTATAATATAATTATTATTATTATTTACTAATAAGACAACATCAAAAGACATTAGACCGGAGGCAGCTAGATGGCTCAGTGGATTGAGAGCCAGGCTGAGCGAAGGGAGGCCCTAGGTTCAAATCTGGCCTCAGACACTTCCTAACTATGTGGCCCTGGGCAAGTCACTTAACCCCCATTGCCTAACCCTCACAACTTTTCTGCCTTAGAATCAATAAACAATTAGAATAAAAAACAATAAACAATAAACAAAGAATCATAAACAATACTGATTTTAAGACAGAAAATAGATTTTTTTTAAGACATTAGGCCTCTGCTCAATGCATTATCTAATCATGTTACCAATATAAGCTACAGAAAAACCACAGGGAGAGAAGGGGAGGACTGTTGGCCAAAATGAAGCAGGCATTGTCAAATGGAACCAAAGTATGGATTTAATTGGCTTAGCTGTACTTCTGTGTTGTGAGTGACAGGAGAGTTGGTGGTAAGTGAAAGCTTTTAAAAATAACATCAATGAAGCACTGAATTTTAAAAATTAAACAATTTAACAATTTCTTAAAAATAAGCTTGGGGCCCCTGAGTTCTAGCCTCTTTCTATATCTCTCCAAATAAGTGAGGAGCTGGGAGTCCTTAAACACCCTTCCGGCCTCTCCAACGGGAACATTCTTTGAATCTAATCCTTAAAATTGCCTCCCATAGTCCACCTCATCTTTCCCCTCACTTTGCCTTTCTCCCGCCACATCCTGACCCTTCCCACCCATGATGGCAATACTAGGAATGTTTTGCCAGTTTAATAAAATAAACCTCTCGGCACATTATGAAGCGATGGGCTGGACTGGCCACTGGGAGACAGTGTTGTCCCGCCCTAGTGATTCTGGTTCAGCATCACTCACACATGAAACAGCTCCACAATCCCTCCTGGCTTTGGAAGGTCAGAGCCTTTGAAAGGAAGCCAACGATGGGATCCACAGGCCAAAACTCAAAATAACCGAGAACTGACTGTGCTATGAGAGATTAAGCTGGGAACCTAAATGGTGGGGGGGCTCGGAGCTCCCATCTGACAGCCAGGTTCATTTTGCCCAAGTCTTGGCCATTTGGTGGGACGCTAATTGTTGTATTATGTGGCTGCTGCCTTCTCCCTCCAATCCGTTTGAATTTCTGCATCAGCAGGAACCAGCGTCTTGTGCGGAATTGACCTGGTCAGTATCTAAAGGCAACGAGAGGAAATGCCAAGAGCTCACCTGATGGAATTCCGTGGGCTGGTGGTAGGGGTGGTCTGCTTGGATGTTGGCGTTATGGTCCCCTCATCCTGCTCACTCACTGTGTCAATGATGGAATGGCTGTCTGGAGTGGCAGTCCCACTGCCCTGGGGATTGGAATGAGTGCTCACAGGATCCAGTCGAGAGCTTCAAAGAGAAGAAAAAAAATGTTAGAACAGAATATGTTTCTCGTATATGAAATGCATCTTTTCCAGACCATAATGCAACATAAATTATATTCAATAAAGATCTGTGGAAAGAAAATTTTGAATGTAACTGGAAACCAAATATTCTCATTCTAAATAAGGAGTGAATCAAAGAACAAAATCGATTTCTCACTATCTCCACCACTACTCCACACCCCAAGCACGACTGCTCAAATCTCTACCTCTGACCATGTATCCACAGTGTGATATGGTCTAGCTGTCAAGTTTTTTGCATAAAGAGAAGCAGAGTTTTTAGAAGAAAGAATATGCCAGTGTCCTCCTTTTCTGTACAGGTCAGACCATATCTAGGAGACTGTTATCACTTCTGGGCAAGACATTTTAAGAAAGACAAGCTGGAACACATCAAAAAGAGGATGACCAGGATAGTAAAGGACTGAGAAAACATGTCATGTCAAGACTAGTGGAAGGAATGGGGTTTGTTTAGCCTGGAGAAATAAAAACTTAAGAAGAAACATAATAGCTGTCTTTAAGTATTTGAAAGCCTGTCACAAGGAAAAGAGACTAGACTTGTCCTGCTTAGTCCTGGAGGGAAGAACGAGGAACCATGGGAAGAAGGGTCAGAGAGGAAGGTTTGGGGATACCCTCACTAATAATTAGAGCTGCCCTAAAATAGGAAATAGGGAGTTCTTCATCACTTTAGAGCCTCAAATAGAGATCCAGATATTGTTTGTTGCCTCAAAAGGTTACAAAGGGAATTAGTGCCCAGGTACAAATTAAACAAGATAACCTGCAAGGTCTCTTCCAAAAATGAGTTTTTAATTATTCTATCATGAAGGCTTTTCTTTTAATAAGAGGGAAAAGGGTAATACTAGGGGCTAAGTTTCTGGATTGAAAGTCAGGCTAAGAGACAAATCTGAATTTGGCTTCAGCTGTACATCCCCAGGCAAGTCACTTATGCCACATTCCCTGGGTCACAAGGATAACTCAGCCATGGGCTCCCCCAAATCTAAAATGGGGAAGAAGCTCAAGTATGGTGTAGTGGAGTCAGGAAGACCTGGCTTCAAATCCAATCTCTGGCACTTGCTACCTTTGTGACCTATCAGAAAAAAAAACTAAAATCTCAGTTTCCTTGGTAAAATGATGAGGATGGACAAAATGACCTCTGAGGTTCTTTTCAGCTCCAAATCTAATACTTATGATTCTTTTCCCTCTCTCCTCTCTTAGCCAGCATGTAGGATCACTAGCTCAAGCGACAAGAGGCACATTGGACCCGTTCAAGGTCCAAGGCCACATCAAATCATAGGAACTAGAATTAAAGCTGAAAGATGATACCTAAGAGGTCCTAAGATCTAATCTTCTCATTTTACAGGCAATAAAACGGAGTCAAAAAGAGATCAACTAACTTACTCAGGATCCAACAGGTAGTAAGTACCCCGAGGCAGGATTCTGATTCTAGACTTTCCTAGCTACAAGTCCAAGTACCTTGAGGTGGTCCAGGAATAGAGCACTGAGCCTGGAATCAGTAAGACCCAAGCAGAAATCTGGCATCAGACACTTAGTATCTGTGTGAGCTTGCTCAAGTCACGAAACCATCATTTGCCGCAGTTTCCTCAAGTGTAAAACAGGCATAGTGACAGCACCTAACTCCTCAGGTTGCTATGATGATCAAACTGAGATAATACTTGTAAAATGCTCAGCAAAGTGCCTATTCCTTCCTTTCCCTTCCTCCTCTCTATCCACCAAACTGTATAATTGAAAATCTGCTACCCTAAAAAAAAGAACTACATTTCCCAAGAGCCCACTGACTTCCTGTCATTACGTACTTCCAGTAGACAGAGGATAAAGTCAATGGGAATTGAGGCTCTTCCGCTTTTTTTGGCATGCAGCCAGCGGTATTGGTGGTAAGTGGGGATTTTGAAAAAGGCTAACCAGTCATGGGCATGGAGTCTTTATTTTGTATCCTCTTATTCCTTGATTCCTAATGATCATTTAATAAACCTCCTAAAATATAATATTTTTCTTATTTGAGATTTAATTTTAATTTTTACAAAACCATGCTGTCTCCTCCTCCTTCTTTAAACATATTTTCTTATTAGCACTTCTCTGGCCTCAGTCTCACCACCTGCCATTTCTAAGAGTGAGTGGCTCTTACCTGGACCTGGAGTGGTTGCCAAGTTGATACATGTGTGGGTTATACTGGGCCAGGATAGTGATGGTGTCACACTGCTGACCAATGATCAGTCGGGCCTGTTGCTCTGTGGCATTTCTCAAGTTAATGCCATTGAACTGAAAGAGAAAACAGATGGAATCATAGGAGATATATTGATGAGTTCTAAGGTTGTTTTCAGCTTATATCTTATAAACCAATGGAAAGAATGCCATCCATGGGCAATCCTATTTGGCTCTTGGAGAGGCTCTAGAAATATCAGGCTTTGGCCATCACTTTAGCCATAATAAGTAATGCTTCCATTTCTTGGTCATTACATTAGAAGAAAAGTTTGCAAAATGAGAAGATCTTCCTCAGGAGAGATAAGTTCTTACCTCCAGTAACTGATCTCCATACTCTAGACCAGCTTGATGAGCAATGCTTCCTCCAGTTACTTTTGAAACAAAGATTCCGCCATTTTCCCCACTCACTATGGAAATTCCCAGTGGCTCTGAACCTTTCTGGACTTTGACATGGCGAGGCTCCTCCATGTAAGGCCTTTTCAAAGGAAGAAACAATCCTAAGTAGGTTCCCGCCCCAAAGACACACTCTGGACAGAATGGTGCTTAATCACAGATCAAAGACAGACACAGAAAAGACATGCAATGGGTGACACAGAAAAGACCATACATCATGGCATCCCCTTTCAAGGAAGATTAAATAAATATTCAGGAAATGGGTGACAACCATAGTAAATGGAAATGTGATGACCATCCCTTTCATAACAGATCGTACACATTCCTGAAACTTCATGCAAGGAAAAAATATGGCACTGCCCCATAGAAACCAATGGACACAATCGTAAAAGATGTAGATTCGCTGAGAACACAACAAAAAGTATGATCAACACAAACTGTAAACTCAAATGGGAGAAGGAAAGAACATGGCAGTCCATATTATATATGTGAGTAGTTGCCTTATATAATATGCAATTTACAAACCATAATTTGGAAGCGTTCCTGACCCATATAGTTTATAAATGTTGGGGGAGCTGGGGTGGAGAAGGATGTCTAAGACTCTAGAAAAACAGGATAATTTTCAGGATGGAGTCAGTCAAGGGAAGACAATCCAGGGGAATTCATTTTTATATTTGCCAACTACGCAAGGTGATGCAAATCAATCAAAGAGATTAAGCCATTGCAAACCCAAGCCATTAAAAATAATTTTTTTTTAAATACAAGAGCTGTTTTGCATGATAGCATCACAACTACCATGCAAATGCTCCCTGGGGAAATTATCCAAACTTATCAAACAGGCACGAGGAGAAGTGCACAATACTGCTGGAGAAGGAGAACCTTATGTCAGGCAGGCCAACCTCAAACTCCTTAGGGAGGAGAACCTAGGCCTGGGAGCCACAGGAAGTCTCAGAAAAGATCTATTACGGTACAGATATCTGGAAGGGGCAGAAGATTTGGGAGAGAAGGAAAAAAGAAACTCAGACACAGAACAATAGACACTGAGAAATGTAAAAGGAGGAGGAGGAGGAGAGGACCAAGATAGACTATTATTTCACATCATGACATTTACTTTTTGCTGTCTCCCATTTTTCTTCTAACCACCAAGGAATGTTTCACCTCCATATTGGGCCTACCCGAGGTCAGAAATCACAACATCCATATTTTAGGTATTTAACCCCACAGTACAGAGCTCCTCACGCCATGCTCATTGACTGGACAATTCTTTGTTGAGTGGCAAACTACTATCATCCCTTCTTCCTCCCAAGGCTAAGCTCAGCATACTTATTCATTCTGCTGTTATTCTCCATTGGTCCTAACAAGTAAGGATTATTCCATTCCTTGTTTCAATGTTTTGTTTTGTTTTAAATTCTTCTGTCTTAGACTCAGGTACATAGTAGGCACTCGATAAATGTTTAATGATTAACTGATTAATCATCTTGAAAGTCTTAACATTAAGATTCTGCTTGGAATCTTCTCCATCCCATCTTTATTTACCAAGGAAGGTAGAAATATTAAGTAATTGTTACAATTCTGAAACTTTAAGTACCACCAGCTCTGTCAAAAAACCATTCCAACTCATTAATACTAACCTCTCCCTTATCTGAATTTCTTTGTTGTTGTTTTCAGTCTTCAAGACACCATATTTAAGGGTTTCTTGGCAAAGATACTGGACTGGTTTACTATTTTCTTCTCCAGCTCATTTTACAGATGAGGAAACTGAGGCAAACAGGGTTTAATGACTTGCCTGGGGTCACATAACTAGTAAATGACTTGAACTCAGAAAGAACTCCAGGCCCAGCCCTTATCCACTGCACCACCTGGCTGCCCTCTGAATTTCTACTGTAATTTAAATATCACACATCTTACCACATAATCATAGAATCTTAGAAATTTGGAGCTGGAAGGAACCTGACCTAATTCCCCATTACCCCTTATTTTATAGCCTGGAAAACTGAAGCTCAGACAGGATAAATAATGTGCCCAGGTCACACAGTTTTTCCTGACAAAATCTAGGTCTCAAAACTCCCTGTCAGTCTAGAACTCTTCCAATGATATCATGCCTTTTCAATCAGTCAACTAATAAATGTTTATTATGGTCCTACTATGTGATGGGCACTGGGCTAAGGAGGCAAAAGACAGTCCTTGCCCTCAAGGAACTCACAATCTAATCTAATCATTTCTGGCAACCCATTCCAGATCCGAAATCTTTTTAAAATAATCCTGTGAGTTTCTGTTTGAGTAAACAACAGAATAGAGAGGGTAAGGATAGGGAAGGGGAGGATTTTCCAAAACACCTTCATCTAGATTAGCATTAAAATAGCCTTAAGGTTAACTAGAGATGGGCAGGATACAGAAGATGTCAGTCTGACAGTCAGACATGACCGAAAACCAGTTTAACAAACTTAAACAACAAAATTAACCTGAGTTTTCTAAGCATGAATGGCCATGAATTCAGCCAATAATAATCCTGCTACCGAAGAGGCTGAGACTGGCCAATTCTCTTAGGTTCAGGAATTACATTAAATTCAATCTGGTGTCTGCACTAAATTCAACATAAATATGGTGACATTAATAGAGGGGCAGGATGGTGGTGGACACCACCAGGTCAGAAACAAAGCAGGTCAAAGCTGGGACTGGACTCATGAAGGATAAGGAGACCAAAATAACTGTCCAACAAAAGAAAAAACCATAAAGGTCAGCAAAGTAAGGAATAAATTATGCTTCAAGAAGGATTTCTCACCTCCAATCAGAGCCCCTTCCAAAGGGATTGGTTCAGCATGAGTTCTCTTGTGCTATGGCAGAAAGCTGAATGAACAGATTTCAAATTTCCTACAGAAGTTACTTTCTAATATTCTAAAGAAATGGGCTAGAGTTAAGCACAGAAATCAATGATGCCATGGAGACGTCATCTTAACAAGGACCCTTGTAGGAATGTAGGTAAGGGGTAGAGCAAATTTCATGGATTAGCTTTAAGAGGAAAAGAGGAGAATTTGGATACAAGCCCTGGGAGAGGATTCTGAGGAGAGAAGGTCTGTGGGAGTTTTACTGACATTAACTGTCATTCAAGCTTTCCTCTGTTTCCAATGAGCTGGAAGGAGGTTTTGCTTTGACAGATTTTCCCTTGGTAGTCCTAATCTCGTGGAGAGATTAGTGATTCCTTGGTTTGAGAATCTGCTTTGGAGTGGACTGTTTTCCCTGAGGTACAGAGGTACACATGCATCTGCCTGTGGCTCATCTGCTAGAAATCCACTTGGCCAAGGTAATCCAAAGGTCGTCACCTGGGACTTTGGGTTATCTAGTGAAGTCAACCCCAGGCTTTAGGTAAGAGCTCAAATTCCCCTGTGAGTCCTTTCTTCTTCCTCTTTTTGTTGATTCCTATTAGGTAGATGAGTTTAGAGTCAGATAGCTTTTGGGGTCTTAGATAAGAGCAGGAAGATATAAGAAGGGCTTGAGAAGACCAGAAGAGCAAACCCAATGAAGCGGGGCATAGATTGGGGGGAGGAGATATACCTGTATTTATAAGCTATATCTTATTACCTTAATAAACTTTTTTTTTACAAACTTTTAAGGGTTGTGCTTTACTGGCCCTGGGAAGGTTCTTGGTGGGTTTTATCATCTCCCATCCATCCAGGAAGGTTTCTTATTTCACCCTACTTCTGGGGAGAGTACTTACCTCCTCCCTCTCCCATTCCACAGGGCACAGTGAAGAGTGTTGAACTTGGAGTCTTGGATCCTAGACCACCTTTGTGTGACCTTGGACAAGTAATCTATCTTCTCTGGGCTTCAGTTTACTCAATCCTAAAATCAGTGGGCTAGACTAGATGAACCCATAAATATTCAGTTTGGCTAATTTCTCAACAAGACAGCAAGTTCTCTTTACAATCCTGAAAGACACATGATGGGGAATGCGATCCACCTCCAGAGAAAGAACTATCGGAATCATCTTTCAGATCAGAGTATTTGTGATTTTATTTTTAGATTCTGGTTCTATAATCAGTGTGTTCTTCCAATAATGACCAATATAAAAGTATGTTTTGCATGATAATAAAAATAAAATTAAAAAAAAAAGAATATACCTAGAGAGGAGCATCTAAGTGGTTCAATGGATTGGGAATGAAACAGGAGTCCTGGCTTCCTATCAGGCCTCAGACACTTCCTAGCTATGACTGTGCAAGTCATTGCCTAGCCTTTACCACTCTTCTGCCTTGGAATCAACACTTAAGATGGAAATTAAGGGCTTAATCATGCCCTAAATCTGTCTTCTATCCACCTCCTACATGTGAAAACAGAACTTACATGTATGACAATGCTTAATTAATGTGTGCCGACTGATTGTCCCAAAAGCAAACCAGCCTTGGGCGAAACAAGAAAAGATTGTTCCCAATCTTTCTTTACAATTAGATCATGTTCTTCCCTTGGTTCCCAAAGAAACGGCAATGACCAACCTTACCTATCCTTCCTTCGCTCCCCTATCGATGCTGGGCTGATAGCGATCCTGGGCAGCGTGGAGAGAGAGCTCTGGGACTGGCTACTGGCGAAAGATGAGGTCTCTAGGTTCAAGGGTGACTGGGGAGGAGTAATCAGGCTGGGGCTACTACATTCAGAGTGTGACAAGGACCCTGCAGAGAGACAGGAAGATGGAACATTTCGGTGATGCTCAATAGAATTCATAGCGAAGGGCTTACCTCTCAGGTGTAAATCTTGACATCTCTCAGACTTGTGAATGTTAAAAATTTCCCCATCAGGGAATTCTTAATTGGAACAAATTCCCTACTGAGAAACATTCCCCATTTTTGATGTGAGAACTCTCCAGGATCAGAAATGGGAGAACCTCTACTCCAACCGTACTTAAGACTGCTTTAGGGGAAAAAAAAAAACTCCTTGCTAAACAAAGAAAGTACTTGGATCCAGGCTTATGGTGGGGCAAGGAGTTCTTTGAGCCAGGCCTGTTTTTAGAATTGATACGATGAGATGCTAGGTACCTAAAAGAGTCGGGCAAGTTTTCTCTTAATGAGATTAGTTGACTCAGCTGTGTTTTCACTGGTTCAGACTTACTGAGGAGATTTGTCAACTTAGCAGGAATTCAGATGGGCAGCCCTTTGGAAAGCGTCTACAGTGATTGGTAGATGTAGGGACTTAGGGGAGGTGACATGGGAGAAAAACCCCTATATAAGAAAAAGCAGAATCTCTTGAAGAGGTCCTTTTGGAGAAATCCTTTTGGAGAATCTCTGATGAGGACCGCTTGGGAAGAATCTCTTGAGAGAGGCTCTGGAGAAGGGAAACTCTTGGAGGACAATCTCTAAGGAGGTCTCCCTGGAGCTCCTCTAAGGGGACTCTGTCCCTCTGGAGGCTCTGGAGAGAGGCCCTTTGGAACAGTCTCTGGCTGGAAGGCTCTCTGGTGAAGTCAGCTGATATGGAACTGGCCTGGTGTTACTAGAATTCTTGTTTAGTCAGACCTTGTGGTGAGTGTTAAAAAACTGACTGATTTCTCTCTTAAGATTCAGGTCTAGGCCATATTGTCTTGAGGCCCTTCATACTTATTCCTTTCTACTCTCTCTCTTTCTTTGATTACTCATTGTATTGTTAATTAAAAATCTCTATAAAACCCAGTTGACTTGGGTATTTGAATAATTGGGAATATTTCCCTGGCGACCACCTTATATTTGATTTAAAAACCAAGACACTGTAGTGAAACATTATTTTCTGTGGTCAAATTTACTCACCCTCTCTTATATCTATCACAATTTATATCTTCCACCATTTAACTCACTACAGTTTAAGACCTCAACCATTTTAAATCTCACACAGGGTAAGACACACAGCATCCAAAAAGCCTTCATCAGCTAGGATGTCTTTAGTGGTATCTTCCATCTAATGAACTCCTATTTTGCCTTATAATTCTTCCCACACAGGGTAGTTTTTAACCATACACTGCTTGCCATTATTAGCTATTGCTGCAAGCTATATCCTCAGAATATATTATCGACCCAAAAATCAGATGGTAAACTCTCTTAGAATAAGATAGAATAAGATAAAATATCTTCCCTTTTTTATATATCCTCCCCATCTCAATCCTAGAGTCAACAGTTGTCCAACATCAGTTTAAAAGAAAAAAACAAAACTGTGTGACTCTGAGCAAGTCACTTAACCCCAAATGTTTCGTCTTTACAACTCTTGTGACTTGGAATCGACACATAATATTGATTCCAAGAAAGAAGGGAAGGACTGTTAAAAAAAAAAATCATTAGGAAACCAACCCAGAAAATGAAAAGCTGGAAATGAGATGAAGCAACAAGGAGAGAGAAGAAAGGAGACCCCATCTCACCTCTGTCAGAGCCCATGACAGATCGAGGGTATCTGGGTGTTAATGGGATTTTGATACGTTCCGTCCGAAACTGCAAGTTACTCGAAGATCCTGTTTTTTTAAATCACAAAGAGGTTTCACAATTCAACTCAACAAGCATTTCCAGAGCCCCTTCTACCTGTCGAGCATGTCACTGGATACTAAGAGGACATACAGACAAGAAATTCACATTCCATAAGGAAATACATGTTCTTGCTCTGAAAATCAGTATCTAAAGAACAGCCCGTAACATTCTATTTGTAGCTTACAGAAAAATTACATTTGACTGGGTCTGATCTAGGCCCTGTCAACTTATCTTAAAATGGTCCAATTATATTAAATTATATTAAAATTATAATTAAATTTTAATAATAAAAAATAAATTTAAATTATATTAAAAAATAGCACTGGGGACAAAATAGATGGCTCAGTGGATAAAAAGTGCAAAGCCTAGATGGGAGGTTTTGGGTTCAAATATAAACTCAGATACTTCCTAGCTGTGTGATCCTGGGTAAATCACTTAACTCCAACTGCCTAGTTCTTACCACTTCTGCCTTAGAACCAATATATAATATTAATTCTAAGACAGAAGGTAAGAGTTTCTTTAGAAAAATAAAAAATTAAATTAAAAAAAACCATGAAAATTTAACCCACTACCTCTAGCACAAATTATCTTAGAACTAAATTTCTTAAGGATAAGAACATTCAAGTCAAATCTCATGCCCAAGGAACAAGTACAGTTTTCTGAATCATCATGATAGCTAGTTCTCTCTTTTCTCCCTGAGAGTCACAGTAGTTCAAATCTTAGCAAAGTAGTCTGTAAGTTCATTGATACCCATTCCCATCATTTGCCATAGAGAACTAACCCCCAACACCTGCCACACTGGGCTGGAGCTTGATTAATCACCCTACCTGCATCCACTTAGGCAAATGGGGAGGGGGGGGGGTGTTTTCACTAAGACCTAGAGCCCCCCCACACTCTAGCCTTTCACTGACCAACCAATTTGCCCACCAACAAGTGACAGTGCATAGAGTTGTGGTTGGGTTTTAACATAATTCTTAAGTCTATTCTTTCACTTGCCCTCTTTTCTCTAACCTTTCTCAGTTCAGCAGCTGGGTCCTCTCTATAAAAGACTCCCCCTTAACTTATGGTTAGGAACCAAATTCTCACCTTTCATCTATGATCAGGTAAATTATTTTTATTTTTTTTTTAAACCCTAATCTTCTATCTCTGAATAAATACTATGTACTGATTCCAAGGCAGAAGACTCTAAAAGCTAGGCAATGGAGGTTAAATGACTTGCCCAAGGTCACACAGCTAGGAGATATCTCAGATCAAAGTTGAGCTCAGGACTTCCCATATCCAGGCCTGATTCTCTAACCCCTAAGCCACCTAGCTGTCTCCTACTGAGGCCATTTTTATTTTGATCCACAAAGATTAATGCCACCCCATCCCCCCAAAAAAAGAAAGCCAGAAAAGTCCAAAATCTACCCAAGATGCTAAATTTTTTTACCTAGAAAGGGACACAGAAATCTATTTGCTAAGACCTTAAGGGACAAAAGTTAAAAACTCTACTTGGAGATGTGGTTACCAAGTCGGGCACTAGATGGTAATGAGTTGGACCCATGAGAGGTTCTCGTCCTTGAAGTGTCTGAGTAGTCGCTGGAGTGCTTGTGACTCAGGTCCAGGCTCAGGCGGCCTTGGTGTTGTGCACTGTACAAGAAGCAAAGCAATTAGGTGCCTGAGGATGGCAGTCAAGATTACAGAATAAGCAGTATTGCTCATGGGTGCCTAAGAGAGTCTTCTCCAAGATGGCGGGGAAGAAACTGGACTTACTATTAGCACACATTTTGTCAATAACTTGTAAGTGATGTTCCCAACTACAAAGAGCCCTCTTTAAGTCAGTTTCCTCATCAGACAAACAGGAATAATAACGCTGTCCCACTTGTTTCATAGGGTTCTAAGAATCAGATGGCCAGTATAAGTGAGAATGCTTGGATAAGCATCAAAGTCTATATAAATCAAATGTTATCACCATATTTATATATATATATATATATACACACACACATACATATATAGATATAGATCCACACATACATACATATATATATATATAAATAAAACATTGACTTCTGGGTAATTTAGTGGAGAATTGTACATGACTCAATACAAAAAAAATTTTTTTAATAAGACAACTTTCCAAGAATGATGTCATTTTCCTAGTAGGTAAATTTTGCTTCGTGGCTTTCCAAATACGAAGATCTCCTAAAAGAATTGTTTGTTTGAAACCACTCCTAATGAGAGGTTCTCCTTCTTTTTAGTTCTTTGTCGTCTACCTGGTCCATTCTACTGAATAGCAAATGACAGCATATGATATTTATATAAGTGATTTCAAAGCACTTTATATACAGTCTCACAGAAGCCATAGAACAACCCTGAAAGGTAGCTATTTACAAGCATTATAATTCCCATTTTAGACATGATAAAACTGGGACTCAGATGGTCAAGTGGCTTCACAAGTTCACACAGTCAAGACAAGAGGCAAGATTTGAAGCCAGGTTGCTTCCTGTCCAGCTCCCCGTCCAACATTCTATCCACTATGCTACCAAAGCAAAGCAACTCTTCTTGGCCAATGAACTCTTTTTTTTTTTTTAGTTTTTAAAACATTATTTTATTTGGTCATTTTCATACATTATTCAGCCAATGAACTCTTTATAGATGGTGGCATGGGTCTGTGGCCACAAAGAGCAGCAGCTGACTCGGAGGTAAAAGACTTCCATTCCCATGCATGGAACATTGGTCAATAGCCAATAAACATTTATGAAGCACCTACTATGTGCCAAGCACTGTAGTATGCAGTGTGGGCACAACCTCAACCCCTCTGGCCCTATCTCCTTCTGTCATGAGCCCCTGCCTTGACCTCCTACATGCACACCTTGGATGCAAGTGCTGATGGTGCATCTGACCAGCAGCAGACTGGCAGCTGTTGGGGTGAACTCTATGGCTCCAAGCCGTGTAGATAGGGTTCCTCATGATGGCTGTCACTGCAGGGCATGGGGCTAAATTCCTTGGAACAGTACCTGGAAAATAGATCAGAAGAAAAACTATCACTCCACAATGTTCCTCTTTCCCGGTACTTAAGACTCTTGTTAATGGCGGTGGTGGTACTAATAACAACAATAGCTGACATTTATGTAACATTTTAATTTGAAAAGCTCTTTATTGATATTATCTAACTATTATTAGTATTCACATAATTCCTGACTCCAAGGGCAAACCCAGCCTTAACTGGTCTAACAGGCTAGACTAATTCATTGTACCACCAACAGTGTATTCAGGTTCCTGTTTTCCCAAAGTCCCTCTAAAGAGTTGTCATTTTTCCTCTTTTATCATCTTTGCCAGTTTGATAGATTTGAGGTGGAACTTCAGTGTTTTGTTTTTAAACCTTTACCTTCTGTCTTAGTATCAAAACAGTGTAGGGGTTCCAAAGTAGAAGAGTGGAAAGGGCCAAGCAATGAGGTGAAATGCCCAGGTTTGTATTAATTATTAGGGAGTTAGAATATTTTAATATGATTATTAATACCTTAACACTCATTCCTTACATGTTTTAATATTTATATAAAATATGTTTACATTTTATATATTTATATTTATATATTATCATATCAAATATGCTTATATTTTATACATCATTTCTATAGATAAAGAATGAAAGCTATGGTGTTTTATATATTTTATATTATATATTATTATATATTGTAACACTATATAATAATATATACTATAATAGAAAATATTTTATATATTTTTTTTTAACCAATTAAATAACAAATTTGCATACACATTTTCCTAAATTGTACGACTGAACTTATCTCCTTCCCTTCCCCTTCCTGGTTCTGGCAGGCAATTTGATTTGGGTTATACATCCCATTCTTTTTCAAGGTAAATAAAGACCCCAAGGTCCTGCTTCTAACATGCAGGTGAAATATCCACGGTCCCCTTCCCCTTACTGACCTTAACAATCAAGAAAAGCCACGATGAGTTTGATTATTGGAAATAAATATCACAGGGAACCAGAGACTCTCTAAGATGGAAAGGGTCTAAGTGGTCATCTACTCCAACCTATCCCAACAGCTGAATTTAGACCACGCTGAAAACCCTGGATATATCAGGACTACCCTAAACCACACAGCTTTTGTAATATCTAATGGGAGGAAGGGGGATGATTTATGTCAGTCTGTGATAATAGCCATTTAACTTTCATCTGATGGGAAAGTCATGCTAACTCCAGAGTTTTCTTCTAGTCCATGGACCTAGCCATTCCAGGGCTTCTGGAAATTAATTTTAAATAAATTTATTTTCAATTGATGAGCATTTGTTTCTCTCCCTCCAGCCCCTTTGTTTCCTCCCAAAAAGAAAAAGAAAACCCCTGAAACAAATATGCAACGTCAAGCAAAACAGATTTCCCTGTGGACCACATCAAAAATATGATTCACTCTACATTCTGAGTCCATCACTGATCTGGTAGAAAGATGGTAGCCTGCTTCAGTCATCAGTCCTCTACAATCATGCCTGGTCATTATGTTCAGAGTTGTTAAGTCTTCCAAAGTGGTTTTTATTTTTATATTAACTGTTCCACTGGTTCTGCTCCCTTCACTCTGCGTAAATTCATACAAATCTTCCTAGTCTTCCCAGACTTCTCTACAATCATCCCTTTCCTCCTTACTGACAATAGAATTCCATTAGTCATATACCATAATTTCTTCAGCCATTCCCCAACTGCTAGCCATCCCCCGAGTTTCCAGCTCAAGAACTGCTATAAATATTTTTGTACATCTCGGTCCTTTTCCTTTCTTTGATTTCTCTGAGTAAAGAATTGGCATTACTGAGTCAAAAGGAATGCATAGTTTAACTACTTTGGGGGCCATAATTAACTACAAACTGCTTTCTAGAATGGATAGACTAAGTCATAATGCTACCAACAATTCATTGAGGAGAAGGAAAGGGAACAAACTAGATGAGATAGTCCTATATTTCAAGGGCCTCACACTCTAATTGGAGAAGGGAAGAAATGAGCATTTATTAAGCCTCTACTATATACCAGGAACTATACTAAGCACATTATAAACAATATCTCATTTGGTTCTCCCAACACCCCTAGGAAGATACTATCATTGTCTCCATTTGAGAACTGAGATAACTGAAGCTGAGTCCTGCCCAGGGACAGAAAGTGTCTGGGGCGCCATCTAAACTCAGGTCTTCCTAACTCTAGTCCTAGCACTCTTACCATTGCACCAACCAACTACCTTAATGTATGTGTTTTTCCATAATTCCTCCAGCATTTGCCATTTTCCTTTTTTTTTTTGGCAATCTGATGATTGTGAGGCAGAACTTGAGTTATTCCAACTTGTACTTCTCTACTTATTAGTGATTTAGAACATTTTTAATATGGATATTATTGGTGGTATAGATTTCTTCTTCTTGAAAATTGCCTATTCATATGCTTTGAATCAAGAAATGGATCTTATTCTTATGAATTCAACTCAGATCAATTCTTATCAGAGAGTCTTGCTAAGATCCCCCCTCCCCAAATTCTTGTTTCTCTTTTAATTTTATCTACATGGCAAAAACTTTTTAATTGTATATAATCAAAATTGTCCATTTTGTCTTCTGTGAACTTTGGTCATGAACACTTCCCTTTCCCATACATCTGGCAGGTCATTTCTTTCACACTCCTTTATGTATGATGTTTCTCCTTATGTCCAAATCACATACTCATTTGGATCTTTGTCCTATTATCCATTGTGAGAGGTTGGTCCTAGTTTTGACACCTACTTTCTGCCAGACTACTTCCTACTCTTCCCACAGTTTTTGCTAAGTAGTGTTCTTGCTCCAGGAGCTATTTGAGGTTTATCAAACACGAGGTCCTTGTATTCTTTTGCCTCTCTGTCTCTGTCTCTCTGTCTCTATCTCATATATGTATATATAGATATAGATATATAAATTGATATGGATGTATTATATATAGAAAAAAAAGTCACAAAAATATGAAATGAACATGAAGGACAAGGGACCACTACCTTTCAGGTATCTGAGCTGAAGTGCAATTCTCAAGGAGACTTTAAAAAGATCAAGGCAGATTAAAAAAGGATAGTCTTCTTTTTTTTTGTACCTGAAACATGGCTTCCTTATCAAACTCCAGGGCCCTGAAAGCACTCACCTGCAGATACTCCACCAGAGTAAATAGGGACGAAGCCATCACTGTGCCTAGAGGAACGCTTCGGGGAATAGGGGATCCACTCCTGGAGCTCTGGAGTGAAGTGTTCATCAGGGGTTGGAGTGTATTTCTGTGCCTAGAAACCAGGGATAAGAGATATTCTTATGGAACCAGAACCATGGAGTGGAGGTTTGCAAATGTAGTTCCTTCCCCTCACAAAGGCAGAATGCTTTCTACATTGAGGATCTGATCTAAGACATGATTAGAATTGCTTCCTATCTGAATGGGCCAATACCAAGCTTCATTCTTGGAGCTTCAAAGACTTGGGTATGTGTGGTCTTCAGGCCTAGAGAAGATATCAGAACACAAGATCCAAAGTCAAGAAACAACCTGATGGAAGACATGTACTAAATACAGCTCAAGCTCATTCTTGTTTCAGTGGTACTCCCTGGGGTGGAAGGTTTATGGAGAAGTACTTTGTAATATAGGGCTATCACACCCCTACTGATCCTCATCCCAACTTCCAAATTGGAATAACTGGAATTAACTTTATAAAACTGAAAATGGAAGAGGAAAGAGACAAAAAAAAAATTTAACATAAATGATATATGAGAGGAAGAAAAAAAGGAAGGGAGAAAGAAAAAGGAGAGGGGTCAGAAGGAGAAGGAGGAAAAGGAGAAAGGACATGAAGAGTGGACATCTACCTTTGGTCTACCTTTCAGAAATTAATGAACTTTGCTTTTCTTCCTGCATTCTACCTACCATCCAGCCAAAATAAGCTGCTTGCTTTTCCCAATACAATGGACAAGAATCTGCCATCTTTAAACAAGCTGTCACTTCTATCTGGAATTCATTCCCTCCACCTTTTAGAATCTGTACCTTCCTTTGAAGCTCAGCTCAAATAAGACTTCTTGTAGGAAGACTACCTTGATCTCCCTGATTCTCCACCACCATAATTACTAGTTCTCTTCCCAGAATAATTACTTTTATATATTTTGTATTTAATACAAACATGTTTCCTCCCAAAAGAACATAAGCTCCCCGAGGACAGAGATACGTTTTATTTTTTGTCTCTATATCCTCAGTGTCTGGCACTTAGTAGGTAGGTGATTAATAAAGTCTTGCTAAACTGAAGGGGGAAGAATAAAAGGAAAGAGAGAAAAGGAAGAGGATGAAAATGAAAGGGAAGTCAGTAAAGGAAGAGGAGAGGGAAAGGGAGGAGAAGGAAGGGGGAAAGGGATAAGGAATGATGCAAACATATAATTCAGTCAGTCAAGAAACATTAAATGCCTACTATGTGACAGGCACCGTGCCAAGTGCTAAAAGCAAGAATACACAGTGTGAGTTTGATTGGAATTTCTCATGTGCCTAAAAAGACAACTCTGGCTCAAAAAATAAATTTCTCCCCCTTATCTCCATTCCCTAAATCATGTTACTTCTCGTCTCTACTCCACTTGGCATTCTGGTATACACCAGCTTAGCATTACCTCTTTCATATATGTACAGGCATACCTCACTTAACTGAGTTTCCCCCTGGATGGAACAAGTCTACTGGTGCCATTTTTCCAACAGCATGTGCTCACTTGGTCTCTGTGTCTCATTTTGGTGATTCTCGCAATACCTCAAACATTTTCATTATTATTGTTTCTGTTATGGTGATCTGTGACCAATGATCTTTGATGTTGCTGTTGTGACTGTTTCGGGGTACAACAAACCATACCCATATAAGACAATGAACTTAATCCATAAGTAGTGCGTGTGTTCTGACTGGCCACTGACCGGTCATTCCCTCTCTCTCTCCCTTTCCTCAAGTGTCTATTCCCAAAGCCAAAACAATATTGAAATTAGGTCAATGAATAACCCTACAATGGCTTCTGAGAGTTCAAGTGAAAGGAAGAGTCAATCAATGCATTCTGCCAGGGCTACACCTTACCCTGTCAACACCACACTCAACAACCTCCTGTTTTTCCAGGCAGTTGGAGACCCATTTAGTGAGGGCCAAGGATGATCTCCCTCATGGGGTGGGTTGATGGCTATTGTAAAATGGAGATTTGAACCCTAGACTTCAATCCCCAGAAGTCCTTGGTACTTCCCAGAATTCCCTATAATCTCACCTGAATCTCCACCTGGAGATCACAGTGAGTATTTAACTGACAGTAACGCCTACTTCTCCCTCTTCTATGCTCTACTCTTCCATTTTGCAATGATGTAGTAAGTAAGCTAAGAACGGGGGTTTTGAATGGGCTCATCAGCCCTAGGCATAAGGTTTTCTTATTAGTATTTTCTTTATTCCTTGATTTCTAGTAATCATTAATAAACCTCAAAATATAATATTTTTCTTTTTATTACCAGAGACTAAATTTAATTTTTACACTATACATCCAGAACATGTCTCTCTTCTATCTCCATCCTCCGATTAAAAGCCTAAATCCCATCACCGGACTCCACATCACTTAGAGCGTCTGCTTATTCGTGGGTTCCCACTCTTCTCCGGTGGCCAAGCCCAACCAGAAGCAATAATAACCTGGAACCTGAATACCCAGGACGGTCCTAATGAGTGTAACTGGACGCCCTGACCTGCCACCCCACCCCCCACCCATGCCCAGTCTTTACCTGAAGGGTCTGGTTGGGAATGGTTACTGGGGTGAGTTTGTGCCGAAGAATCGGCGCCGATTTGGGCCGGGGTCGCTTCAGATCTGCATCATCCCCTCTCTGGAAGCTGCCATCTTCTTCACAAGGCTTCCTCCCGGGCAAGAGGGCACAATCTCCGTCTTCCTCCCGGTAGTAGTGTCCAGGAATCCGACCCCTACTCTTATGAGGTGGGGAGTCCTGTTTGAGCCCCAGCGGGGCTGGTGCAGATGGATGGCTGGCTGGAGGGCTGGTGGAAGGAGAGCTGGGAACCAGGGTGGTCTCTGAACCAGAGCTGTCTTGTGGTCTGTGTTTGAACTTAATGGAGTCACTTCTCTTGGGAGGGGTAGGAGGCGTTGGGGAGCCTTCTGCCTTGGAGGACTGGGGAGAATGGGCAGGGGCAGGGCCTGGGGAGAGGTAATCTACTTTGGGAGGAGTCTGGGGGCGCTTGAAGGTGTCGGGGTCAAAGATGGACTTCCTCTGCTTTGGCTTCTTGTAGACAGAGAATTTCTCTGTCTCTGCTGAAGAGGCGTTGACCATCACTTTGGGCCAGGTGCCACCACTGTGCTTCATCCCTGACCCTGCCTCTTCCAGCGTGGATCCCACCAGGACGCAGTCCCCGATGACAGTGTCAAAGGGAGGCAACATCCTCCGACTGCCCAAATTCACCAGTCCATACCCACGTTCCCCGTAAGGGTCCGAGCTGAAGGAGCTGAGACTGTGCTCGGAGGTGCTGTGGCAACTCCGATGAGGGTCAACGACCTGCAAAGGGCCTCGGGGAAAGGGCTTGTGCTCACAAAAGGAGCCCCCACTGCTTCCTGGGGTGCTCGGGTCCTTCTTATCCTCTAAGCTCTCCAAATGGAAAATGTCTGTCTGCGTGGAGCTGTTGTGCTGTGTCAGGTTCCTCTTATTCTGAGCCTGAACCTCAGATCCATGAAGCCTGCAGTTCAACACTTTCTCCGAGTCCTTGAGATTCTCAAAAATATTCTGACCACTCCACGAAGAGCTCTGGGGGAACACCTAGGAGGCCCCAGAGGCAGGGAGGGAAGAGAACAGTCAGACCACAGCTTGGCAACAATGTTTAAGCAAAGAAAGCAGACAGCAACAGAAATAATACCTGCCATTAATACAAAGCCCTGAGGCTTTAAAAGCATTTTACCAACATTATCTATTACCCCATAGAAATGAAAATTAATAACCACTTATTTACACAAGACAGAAAAATTAATCTCAACCCTGTCGTTGAGAACATCTCCAAAAAGCCTTTACGAATTTTCTTTTTATTTGGATACTGTCTCCCTATCTCAACTAAGCCAGATCAGTGCTCTCCCTCTCTCATTCCCATTCCCATTCCCTCTCTCCCTCTCTCTCTCCCTCTCTCTCTCTCTCTCTCTCTCTCTCTCTCTCTCTCTCTCTCTCTCTCTCTCTCTCTCTCTGTCTCTCTGTCTCTCTCTGTGTCTCTCTCCCTCCCTCCCTCTCTCTCTCTCTCTCTCTCTCTCTCTCATACTCTCTGTCTCTCTTTTTCTCTCTCCTCTCTCTCTCCCCCTCTCCCTCTCTCATACTTCTGTTCTCTCAGTCTATCAAAAAGGCATCCCTTATAACCAAAAATAGAAAAGAATATTTCCATAGCAAAAAAAGCTGGAAACAAGTTAAGTGCTCATTGATGGGGGAATGCCCAAAGAAATTGTGAAACATGTGCATCACAGAATATTACTGTGCTGTAAGAAATTGTGAATATATTGTTTACAGAGATGCTTGGGAAGACTTATAGGAGTAAAGTGGCAACAGAAGAACCAGGAAAACAAATCTATACAACTGACTTCAACAATACAAACAAAAAGAACAATAAATCAATCAGATATGAAGGCTGTGAAATTATAATGCTCCTTCCAAGAGTGCTCTGAGATACAATGCAATCTTTTCTCAGCAGTCTGATTAATTTATTTAACTTGTTTTTCTTTTTTTATTCTTAGGATGATAGGATCATGTTAAAAATCTCAAAGGCCATTATTTAAGAGATGACAGCGGAAAGAGGTGTTGTGGGACAGTATACGGAAGGGAAGAGATTAAAGATAACAGAAAATGTTGGTCATTCAAACAAAGTAAAAAATATAGGGTTAAAAAAAAGTAATCAACACAGTCCAACCTGACATAATCTGTAATTATCCATATACAGACCCCAACTCTGCAAAAAAGGGAGGGAGATGTATTCTCTCTTTAGCTTAATTTACAAAAAGTTACTGAACATTAAAGTACAAGGTTCTGGGCTGGACACTCAGAGTATAAAGATTTTTTAAAATGACATCATCTGCTCCTAAGAAGCCTACAGACTTCTAGGAGGGAGGGGAAGACTTAAAAAATAAACATGAACCCTTTATCCCGGGGAGATAATGAAGGCTTCACAGAGGAAGGACACCTAAGGGGTATCAGAGAAGGAATGCAGTACAGGAATGGGGGGCAATAACATACAGTCTCAGAGAAGGCAACGAGTTAGGAATGAGGTTGGCTAAAATGTAGAACATACAAGGGGAAGTCATCTGAAATAAAGCTGAGAGAGGCTGAATGAGGACCAAGAAGGTACTCAAATGTTAAAATAAAGAATTGATGTTTAATTAAATAAGCAACAGGGAGTTACTACAGGTTTTCTGAGTAGGAAGGACAATATCAGACCTATCCATTAGAAAGATGACTAGAAACAATTAAAATATTCCAAATGAGAAGTAATGAGGTCCCAAACCTAGGGAGGGAACAGAATAGAGACTCAAGAAATATTTGTTAAAAGAAGAAGAAAAGAGAAGAAAAAGGAAAGAAATTTTAAACAGTAGTAGTGTTAGGCATAGACAAAGTGAAGTTCAATCCCTGTTTTTGTATTGGTAAGGAGAAAACAAGCCTTTTGCCTCTATCCATATACCCATAAGAGAAGTCTGCATTTATAGTTCTTTACCTTCATAAGTGAGAGGGTCAGGGAATCTCGGCAATTCCGGAGTAGGGATTCACATTCAGTCAGAGACTTGTTATCTAGTGCAATGCCATTAATCTGTGGAAGAAGGAGGAGTAAGACCCCAAGAAAATCCTTTGAAATCCCCGATACTGGAGAGAGCACAGAGCTTTTAAGTCACTCCATCCTCTATCCTATTTTAGACTGGAAGTTGCCCAAAGGAGCTCTCCTGGTACAGTACCATGGACAGTCCCCAACAGACACAAGACATAGGCTAGGAAAAGCCCCATCTGTGAGACTTAGCATTGGAGAATGTCTATGTAGGTAGACGGGCTTCACATTTATAGTTAAAACCTACTATTCCCGGGGGGCAGCTGGGTAGCTCAGTGGATTGAGAGCCAGGCCTAGAGATGGGAGGTCCTAGGTTCAAATCTGGCCTCAGACACTTCCCAGCTGTGTGACCCTGGGCAAGTCACTTGTCCATTGCCTAGCCCTTACCACTCTTCTGCCTTGGAGCCAATACACAGTATTGACTCCAAGACAGAAGGTAAGGGTTTATTTAAAAAAAAAAACAAACAAACCTACTATTCCCTCCCAGGAAACATAAAACAGCTGGTCCCTATATAATCAGAAAATCAAGAACTCTACCTACATATGAGGCAAGGCAGCTCTGAATTTCATGTCCATGGCTACTTATTCTCACAGAGACAAGTTATTTTAATCCTTTTTTTTTTTAGATGTGAGCAGTTTGCACAGAACAGTAAGCATATTCAGGCTGCATGGGTTCCCGTGGTTGGGTTGTTTTTCCTTTCCCAGATGTAATCATATTGTCCATTTCTAGCAGACACCCCCTAAGGCTTTCTGCATTTGACTTACGGCAATAATCCTGTCTCCCGCTGTAAGGGATCCTTCTTTAGCAGCAGGGCTTCCGGGAACAACAGCAGCAGCAAACACACCATTCTCAAGACTGATGCCACTCTCTGGAATCCACAGAATAAAACGAGAATGCATACATGTCACTCAAACCTTGCCTGGCATCCCAGACCCCTCACTGGCTTTGTCCTTGTCCCATTTTTTTTACAGGAGAAAAGGGATAACCAAAAAAAAAACTATGCTTGACTCAAGTACACACTAACCAAATCTCCATTTAGTTGTTAAATACTTCATTAACCTAACCCAACAGCCTCAAGGCCTGAGGTGTGCCAGGTAAGTGAACATTTCAGGTTTATAACTGCAAGCACTGACCTTTCTTGAATTATTTTAAGATTATAAAATATATTGGCCAGAAGGGGCAAGAACAGGAATAGAAATTGGCTCTGCTGTTCAACTAGTAGGAGGAATTCCTGAATAAAGACACCACCTAATAGAGGTGCAGGTGCAGGCAGCCACCTTCACTGTGACTCAGTCCTAAGAATGCCTAGGACAGGGAGAGGTTTGAGTAACTGGCCCCAAGGTATTGAATGACTGGCCTTTTATATTGGAGGGGAAACTGAGAGAAGAATCCATCCTCATTGGCAAAGATGGCAAAAAAAATGGCGTCCACAAGACAAAGTCAAGTTTCAGTTGGCTGAGTGGAGAGATCTGGTCTTCTGACTTTTAGGGCAGCTCTATCCACTCATGACTCTCACTGTATAAAAAAAGGTCTCAAATACATGACTGACTGCACTGCCTTTGAGGGAACTAGCAAGCAGGGTTGTCTCTGAATCCTACACTCTTAGAAGGTGGTTTGGGGCTCTGAAGGGTTAAGATTCGTACTTGTCCAAGGATACATGGTTATAGGTGTCAAAGATAGGGCTAGATCATGGATCCTCCTGTAAATTTAACCTTTTTTCAATGCCATGAAGACAGCAGGCACTTAATTCGATTCCACAAATATCCACAAATTTGTCATGCAATGCCTTTGCATCTGATATTTGTGGAATCGAATTAAGTGCCTGCTGTCTTCATGGCATTGAAAAAAGGTTAAATTTACAGGAGGTATGACGATAAGCTTCAACTCAACTTTTCATCAAAAAATAAATCACTTGGGGCCACAATTATAAATAACAATTACCAAACACTCCACCATCATATAATGATGCCTTTCTTCAGGGGCACTGATGTAAAGATTAAAATTTAGGGGAGACGGGGAGACTGAGGCAGGTAGAAATTAGTTTCTCTCTGCAAGTATTATATTTTTTAGAGGTTTATTAAAGGTTAAAGAATATACAAGTAAGAAACATGTGCCTAGGCCAGAGGCCTAGACAAAATAACCTCACATCACGCAAGAGACTGCCTGCTCCAAAACCGAAGTCCAAAAAGAGCCAAGAGAGAGAGAGCGAGCCTCAAAAGCCTTTGAATCAGCTTAAATACCTTCTCGATCTCGGCCCAGGTGAGATTACAAGGCACTCTGGGGAAGTGGAGCAAAGGCTCGTGGGGATTGTAGTCCTGTATTCGAGTCTATTTTTTACACTGAACAGTATAGAGACTGTTTGCCTCAAACCAAATTGCCCCAAATGGTTTTATATGTGGTGATCCTAAGGTTTTCTTCTCCCTATTAACTATCATTTGTCAGTGTTTCTGATACTGGAAATCCCATTCACCTACTTCATTTGCTTCCAAATCTGCTATCCTAAAATGGTGAAGTAAGGATAAATTTACAAGCAATTTTAATTCATAAAGAATATGAACTTGGGACAGCTATTCTTTGCAAAGTAGTGAACTGAAGGGGGCAGTTGGGTAGCTCAGTGGATTGAGAGCCAGGCCCAGAGATGGGAGGTCCTAGGTTCAAATGTGACCTCAGCCACTTCCTAGCTGTATGACCCTGGGCAAGTCACTTGACCCCCATTGCCTAGCCCTTACCACTCTTCTGCCTCGGAACCAATACACAGTACTGATTCCAAGACGGAAGGTAAGGGTTTAAAAAAAAAAAAAGTAGTGAACTGACCTTTAGGACTGAAATCATACTTGTCAAAAGATAATTAATTCTATCAACTTCTACCTACCTCATTCTTCCCATCTTATATGGAGCAAAACTTGCTACATCTGCCTCTCTTCACTCTGACCTCTAGAACCCGGATGGGCTTATACTCACTTTCCTAGTTTTCTCTGTCCATATTCTTATTCAGTTTATCCTTACCTTTTCTGAGTCCCCACTTTATTATCGATCTCTTCTGGGTGGTTTCCAACTCCTTTGTAATAACTGAAACCTGACTTTGCCCTAAGGGCACCCCATCCTTTGCCATCCTCTCCAAGGAGTATGGCTCCTTTCTCAATTTCCTTCAATTTCCACCGCCCCCAATACAAAGGACCAGGTACAAGTTGAAAGAGATGGCTTCGGTTTCCATTTCATTCTGATTCTAGGATCAATGTTCTCTTTTGTCATTCCCAAATCTTGTTTTTTTTCCATCATTCAACAACTTCTACTCCATTGATATTCATGCCTGCTATTAATATCACTCTCTTCTGTTACCCCTATATTATACTCACTTCTGAGAGAATTTTCCAGCTCCCTCAATGGACATCAGCATGATCTTCCTTTCTTCCCCGCTATAAGCATTTGGCTGCTTGATGACCCTACTAGGACCACTATCATCATTCCATTTTAGCATCCAGAGATGGCCAGCTCTATCACCAGCCGCCTAAATTGGAAAATCTCTGACATTTCCCCCTTCTCCAAGAGCCTCGCTCCTTTGCACCTGCTCACCACCTTCATCTCATCTTCCACTACCTGTTCACTGTCTCCATCTTTTCTCTAGTTCCTTGACCATCGCTCCAAACCTTCAATTCCTTCATCTCATCACTTCTGTGTGGTTTCCCTTTCCTCCCTCCATACTCCTAAGCTCGTGGTAGGTAATTCAATACAATTCTCTCTTCTGTCCTTAAATATCTCACTTCTTGGGCCCCTACTGCTTCTACCCTGCAAATCCCTAACAACACAACCCCAACAGAGACAGCTTCTCTATTCCTACTCAAGACGCTAAGGACAGTCACATAGATGTGCTGCCTGGGTCTGCTAGGAATTAATGCATTCTAAACACAATTTAGCATTCGCAAGGGAACGGTTATCCTTTTCAGGCAACTCAATCATAACCACTCTCCCTCTCAACCAATTAATAAAGATTCAGTATTTATTTACTGTGTGCCAGGGACCATGCAAGGATCTGGGAATAACAACCTCATTTCCCTCTCAACGATGCTCTTCTCCCACACCACACTCCCCTGTGCCCCTAACCCACTTTTCTGCTCCCTTAAATATTGTCTCCTCCCATTAAGGTTGGAAATGCCTTGATGGCACGGCCTGACTTTTTTGTTTGTATCTGGATGCCTGGCACTTAGCACATTGTATGCACCTATTAGGAGTTTCGTAAATGCTCATTGCCTGCCTACCTGTTGAACTAAATTGACATATGATTAAAGTTACTCATGTTTAAACTCCCAAAACCTATCTGTAATACAGTGGAAAGTTACCGGACAACCCCCACTTCTCTCAAAAAAAAATGTAAAAGTGTATTCTTTAATAGGGAACATGAGAGGGAGATGACATGCCAACTGTGCTTACTAGTCTATAACTGAATGTTAGAAATGTACCAGGAGGGGCAGCTGGGTAGCTCAGTGGATGGAGAGCCAGGCCTAGAGATGGGAGGTCCTAGGTTCAAATCTGGCCTCAGCCACTTCCTAGCTGTGTGACCCTGGGCAAGTCACTTGACCCCTATTGCCTAGCCCTTACCACTCTTCTGCCTTGGAGCCAATACATAGTATTGACTCCAAGACGGAAGGTAAGGGTTTAAAAAAAAAATAAAAAAATAAATAAAAAAAAAGAAATGTACCAGGATAAACAATTCTCTTAAGTGTTATCTTCAACAAGTCACTTTAATATAAACGATCAGAGATTGAACAAATCCAGGGGTTCTTAGCTTTTTATTGGATTAGAAGTACAATCAAATCAATAGACCACTTCTCAGAATTATTGTTTTCATATGCATAAAGTTAATTAAAATTTAAATTTAGATTTAAAAAAATAAAAAGGAGACCAATTATGCTAAAAAGTTATCTAAATATTTTCATTAAAAAACAAATAACAAGCAAGGTCCCAGACCCTAGTTAAGAACCCCTGGACTAGAGAGTCTCTGTATCACGTTCTAGTTCTGACAGTCTTTGGTTCTATGCTCTCAAGAAGTCAAGAGGGCCTTCGACTATGGAGAGAGCCCTACCATGTCTCCAATATAATGTGCCAGCCTCCAGAAATATCCAGAAAAGGTATCTCCTGGGGCTCCTGGTCTGTTACCTTTGTGTCCAGCCAGGTTAATGTGAAGAGGCGTTATCACTTTCCCTCCCAGGGACTTCCTTCTCCGGACCACCATGTTGATGACCCCTCCACCACTGAGAACAGCCTTGACCACCTGCTTTTTGTCCTTGTTGGTAAGGTCCACGTCGTTGATTCTGAGCAGCCAATCATTCACCCTGGCAAGGGACAACATCACGTCATCATCAGCTAGGGCCCGGGAAGCAGATCTCCCTCCGTTCCCCATGGGAGGAACCTGCTAAGATTCCCAACCTCGCTCTCCCAATTTAGGCAGATTTTAATCTCTATAAAAAATTGTTCTCAATCGGAAAAGAAACAGCCAGACACTTGGCCCAACACCGAGTGTCTGCTAGAAAAAAACTGGGCAGGAGAAGCAGTGAAAAGAAGTGGAAGCTATTTGACAGGAAGCTAATGGAGGCCATGTATATCTATCCTTAAGGAAAAAAAATAATAAGTTCTGCAGCTAAGCTGAGAAAGGAGAACAGAAGAGGAAGAGGAAGAAATAGACTTCAATCACTAGGAATGAGATTTATTTTTGCATTGATTTTGGCTCATGAGGGTTTCATATTAAAGACAGGAATCTTGATTTTGGCAAAGGTTTTCATGTGTCTACCCCTGGCCTTCCCACCCACACCCCTACTTCACTGTCTTCTCCCCCCACCTCCCAAAAAACCAGACAAACCCCTTTCTCCCATTACCTTAACCGACCATCTGCAATGCTTCCCTTGTCTACTTTAGTGACAAAGATGCCACAGTCCCCGGGGAGATACGGTTCATTCACACCTTCTGCCACATCAAACCCAAGTGCCTTCAAATCCATATCCTCCTGAGGGAAACAGCAACAGAGCCCCATAAATGGAGCAGCCAAGAGAAACCAGGTTGGGAAAGCATCTGTTGGCACCCAGACAAGCCCACACAAAGCAGACACTCCTCCCTCGTCTCGGTTCCTACCTGACTTTACAAAGGGGTCCCCAGGGCCTGCCACCCCACAAGGCTGCTTATCCCCAGCTTCCTAAACTGGGGGCAGGAAGGGCAGTCCTGGACAGGGAAGACAGCTCTGGATTGGAAGCCAGCACCACTTCCGATATAAGTTTTGCTACTTATTATCTGTGTGAATGTGAATCCCTGACCAGCCCAGAGCCTCAATTTCCCCATCTGTAAAAAATGAGGGTGCTGGATGGGCGAGATGACCTCAGGTCTCTTCTGGCTCAAAATCTGAGCCTACAACTCTTACTCGTTCGATTAACTGGCATAATAGAGGCTTGCTGTTATTCTTCAACATAACTGAGCTAAAGGTTTGGATGAAAGATCGTCATTTCACATGTAAAACCCAGTGGAACTGAATGTTGGCTATGGAGTGGGAGGAGAGGAGGGAAAGAGCATAAATCAGGCAACTGTGGAAAAATTCTCTTCATTAATCCATTAAATAAAAAAAATTTTTAATTGTCATTTTTTTTTAATCAATGACTACAGGTGGAATGGGGAAGGTAGAACAGGAGGAGTCAGGACTCTATTTTACCAGGTCTTACATGCTAAACACTGATTGCTTGACCAAGAGGAGATATTTCCAGATCCCTCCAACCAAATACCTGCTACAAGGTAAGGGAAAGCGAATAAGCACCTACCTATGCACCAAGCTTTTTACAAATATTATCTCATTAGAGCCTCACAACAATCCTAGGAGGTAGGTGCTGCTATTATCCCCATTTTACAGTTGAAGAAATTGAGGCAGGCAAAAGTTAAATGGCTTGACCAGGATTCTGCATCTAGTGTCCAAGGCTGAATTTGAACTTAGGTCTTTTTAACTCCAGGTCCCACTTTCTAGCCATTGTATCACCCAGATGTTTGTTTTTTTTCCCTAGGAAGAGTCAAAGCCAACTTACTCTGTCCTTTTCAAACTCTACTATTTCCGTTTCCCACTCCATAGAATCCGTGTCAATGGCTGAATCATGGGAACTATGAGCCATCAGCTGCCGGAAACGGGCTTCCTTCTCCAGCTGGTTCTCCATCTTTTCCCTATGAAAAGAGAGAGTTAATTAGAGCTGTATCTCTAGGTATCGGTGTAATCTGCCTGTCTCTAGACCTAAATGAATCCATTAAAATTAAAGGGCAAAAAGGAAGCCCCATAAATACCCAAATGTTGATAGCAACATTTTTTTTTAATAGTAGCAAAGATTTGGAAACAAGGAAGATGTCCATCAACAGGCAAATGGCTAACCAGATCAGAGTATGTGACTGTAACAGATTATTACTGTGCTATAAGAAAAGACAACTGACTGCACAGAAGCATTGAAAAAGTTACCAAAGGATACAGAGTAAAGGAAGCAGAACCAAGAAAATAATACATGCATTGACTATAAGGTAAATAAAACACACACACACACAACAATGAAAAAGCAAACATTGCAAAATTTATAAAGTATAAGCTTAAAAAAAGATGTGACCCATCCCCCCTTTGCAGAAGTAGAACACCCACAAGTGTGGAACATTATATATATTTTCAGACTTTTTCACTGTATTGATTAGTTTTGCTGATTTTTATTCCTTTAAGAAATATTTTTTTTTTGTTTTAAGAGATGGGTCTCTGGGAGGGGGAAGAAGGAAGGATACAGAGAAAAAAAAATCAAGAAATATAAATGTATTTTTAAAAAATATTCCTTGTCATATGGGATGTGAGGGGAGAGGACAGAGATACAGGAGAAATTTGTAATAACAAAACAGATCTATAAAAAATTTATTTAAAATTAAAAGTCTGACTTCAGATATTTACTAGTTGTATGACTCTAGGCAAGTCACTTAACTCCAATTGCCTAGCCCTTACCTCTCTTCTGTCTTGGAACCAATACATAGTATTGATTCTTGATTCTAAAGAGGAAGGCAAGGGTTAAAAAAAAAGAAATACAAGATATACCTTCTTTTAATAGATTTCAGAGGGCAGTTAAATAAAATAAAATAAATCTGTTTTCTATAAATACAGGCTTGGCAGAATAAGCAGAGTCTTCACAGCAAACAATTGGGGAGTTGGGAGGGAGAAGTTAGTACTAAGGGTGGGCATATGGACTAGTTATGATTCCATTTGTGTATGGAATTACCAGGTGAAGGAACTTCCTTTACCAAAGCAAATCAGCACCTTCCCTGTAACTTAATAGCCTTAGAGACGTGCATAAAGCACTAAGAGGGTACAGTTCACTTGCCACCAGGGTGCCCAGGTATAACCAGAAGCAGGAACTAAGTAAAGGTCCTTCATGGAATTAAGCTTGGGTCTCTATCCACTTTATAAGAGTCCATCTCTAAAATGTGTGATCACAAAGAACTCATTTATTCATCCAAGGACCTTAATTTGTCTGGTCATTTTTCACCAACTTTTAAAAATATGTCCAGAAAGGTGCCCACACAAAAGAAGAATGGGGCTCTCTAGCCCTTCTAATAAGCCTTCCCTAAGCCTAGCTTCCCACTCCGATTCAGAATTTCTTTGTCCTTGTCTATATCTGTCGTGGATTATTTGGTGATTTTATCTATACCAAGAAGAGGCTTCTCTACTCATTCAGCAAGTCCATTTTTTTTCAAATTCTATTTTTTTTAACATTCATTTTTTTAAATTTTGAGTTCCAAATTCCCTCCCTCCCTTCATCTGCTATCTTAACCATTGAGAAGGCAAGTAATGATGTCCATTATATACATAAAGGCAAAATATCAGCAACTTGGGGACTGTGAAAGACTCAGTGACTTGGCCAGGGTCACTCACCCACTGAATCAGAGGCAGGAATTGATTCCAAGGCATTTTGACTGGAATGCCAGCCCAGGTCTCGACCCCTTAGGCCAAGAACCTCTGTTGCCACTCATGGCAAGGGAAATCTCAAATAATTTATTAGCAGTAATTGCCTCTAAAATTGAGAGCCCTGAATGGATAAACATGGTGGGTTCCTAACTTTTAGAACTATGTAAATGTCCACTTTACTGTTTTAATTTTTCCCCCTATCATTTTTTTCCTGCAGGCTGAAGATGCCATTTGCACAAATGCCACTCCATTGACTGTAAACAGTCAGCAAGTGGTCAAAAAGGGAAGAGACAGGAATTACTATGGATGCTCCAAAAGGGTCCAGATGATAATGGTCCTAGAATGGGCCAGATTAAGTCTCAGAACTTGACCAAACTGTTTTATTGGCTTAATTCCAACTATTGTCTCTTCCATGAAGTCCTCCTCTAGCCCACTATGCCACACTCCTAGTCTTCCTGGAGTACTTCCTGCTTCTAAGTACTTCATTCATTCAAGCATACCATAATCTGGCATTTAAGTCCCACGTTCAATGTTAGCTCCCTGCCTAGAGGGGGAGCTTCTGGAGAGCAGGGGCTCTTTCCTATACTTCTCTGTACCTCACTCAGCACCTAGAAGAGTTCTGCCTTACACAGAGCAGCCGAATTCCAGAATGATTCATAATCTCTTTCTGTGGTGTTCAAGGACCTTGGAGGAGCAAGGAGGAGGAAGAAGAGGCAGAAGGGGGAAGTAGAAAGGGAGCTATTTATGTAACGTGTTCAGAAATTGGGGGGAAAGCATTTCTGTTATTTCATGTTGATCTCCCCAACAATCTTATGATACAGTGTGACGATCAGTCAATTTTCAAGAGGATGAAACCAAGGTTCGAAGGTTCTCAAAGTGACTCAGGCGAGATTCAACAAACCTTTTCCCAAGTCCAAGCTGAGTGTTCTATCCTTCAGTAGAAACTGTCTCTCTACCCCTTAGACCCTCACTGTTAAAAGGAGGAAAAAGTAGAAATCTAACCATTTCCGGGTGCCATATGGATTAGAAGGGAAAAAAGGAAAGTGAAAAGGACCTCACTGTTAAAAGGAGGAAAAAGCGGGAATCTAACCATTTCTGGGTACCATATGAATTAGAAGAAAAAAAAGGAAAGTGAAAAGGACCTCACTGTTAAAAGGAGGAAAAAGTGGGAATCTAACCATTTCCAGGTGCCATATGGATTAGAAGGAAAAAAAGGAAAGTGAAAAGGACCTCACTGTTAAAAGGAGGAAAAAGCGGGAATCTAACCATTTCCAGGTGCCATATGGATTAGAAGGAAAAAAAGGAAAGTGAAAAGGACCTCACTGTTAAAAGGAGGAAAAAGCGGGAATCTAACCACTTCCAGGTGCCATATGGATTAGAAGGAAAAAAAGGAAAGTGAAAAGGACCTCACTGTTAAAAGGAGGAAAAAGTGGGAATCTAACCATTTCTAGGGTGCCATATGGATTAGAAGGAAAAAAAGGAAAGTGAAAAGGACCTCACTGTTAAAAGGAGGAAAAAGTGGGAATCTAACCATTTCCGGGTGCCATATGGATTAGAAGGAAAAAAAGGAAAGTGAAAAGGACCATCCTGAGAACAGGAAGCCCATGGAGGGCAGGTGCTGAACATGTGGCCACTTTCTACTCTTGGGGTTAAACACAGTCACCACCAGGCTTCAGGGAGGACCTGGGAAGCTGAGGGATGCTGAGGAGGCCCATCCACATACTTCAGCTCCTTTAACTCTCTGCCAGCATCATTCTTCTGTTTCCTCATGTCATCCAGGTTGCGCAAGGCTTCCGCCAGGTCACTCACTGCCCGGTCCCTCTCACGCCGTAGGTTGTCACACAGGGTCCTGGGGGAAAAGAGTAGAAGCAAGAAAGAGAGACGGTGAACTTCTGGGCCAAAAACAAAAAAACCCCAGCATCTTCTTTCCCAACTTACTGACTGATATGATATGATATGATATGATATATCATATGATATGATATATGATATATGATCCAATACGATACGATGCGATACGATACGATATAATACAGTATGATAAAATGGGATATGATATGATATGATAAAATATGATATGATATGATAAAATATAACCTCCTCGAAGGCAAGTGCTCTTTCATTCTTGGTTTTATGTACCCAGTGACTAATACAATGCTTGGAATACAAAAGGAATACATGAATGCTTTGGGGTCAGCTGATTCATGGAATTACATGAAGATCTCTTTATCTTTAAATAGTCTTAGGAAGGAACTTTGAAAAAAAATTTCAGTTAACTATTTACTTTCTCTTCCTTTCTTCTGCCCAACATAGGGGGGAAAAAAAAACCTTGGAAAAGGTTGTAACAAATATAAGCAGTCAAGTAAAACAAGTTCCTACATTGGTTATGTTAACAAGTCTCATTCTGCATCCCGAGTCCAACACCAGTCTAAATAGATACATGACTTAGATACATAGATATGATCGTATAATAAACACATTTGAGGAGCAAAGAAGAAATGATCTTTGAGATCTATGGAGAGAGGAAGCAGTTCAAGGTCAAATGGGATAGAAAGAACTATAGAAGATAAAATGAAGAATTCTGATGACATAAAATTTAAAAGGTTTTATAAAACCTTTGAAAAAAGCAAAACAAATACTGTTAAAAGTAAGTCTTATTTCCAAGCTATCAAAGAAATTTATTCCAATTTAAAAGAATAAAAACCATTCCCCAATTCTTAAGCAGTCAAAGATGAATAAATAGGTAGTTTTCAAATAAAGAAATCCAAGATATCAACGGACAGTGAAAAAATGTTGCATATCACTAATTATTAGAGAAATGCAAATTTAAGTGATTCTAAGGACCTCTCTCTTACCCATCATCCCACAGGTAACTAAGTGCCCAGAATTTGAGCTCAGATCCTTGAACAAAGTTAAGCACCCTATTCATTAAGCCACACTGACAATCACCTCCAGAGTTATTACCCTTCCTAAATCATTTATTATTTGCAGAAGACCTTTGGAATAATGAATATATAAACTAGGAGCAGTGAGAGAGCTAGAGCGCTCTTACTACCTCAATGACAGAAGAGTTAACAGTTTCTTTGTGAGTTGGAGCTCACTTATGAGCTCGGACCTGGTAGTGTTAAGAGCATAGAATGATGGAAACAAGTTCTGTTAGGAAGACCCAAAGATAGATGATATTGCCAAATGAGGACAAGGGTTAAGGAGGCACCCACTGGCCTCTCTATGTTTTGGGCAGGGCAGAATAGAAGCAAACAAGCACCACATTTTTCTAAACTATCCACTGGTCATTAAAAACACAACACAAGATTGTGAATCAGCAAGGTGGGCTAACACAAGTATAGACCCAAGTACTTCATTATGACTGAAATATATATATTAAATATATATATATATAAGTACACACATATAATATATAAGTATATATGTATCCATATAAATATATATAAATATATTAAGTGTTATATAAATAGAAAAATAAATAGGAATATATATAAAATAAAAGAGATCCCTGTAACCCCTCAGCTACAAGCTGTCCTTTTCTTTTCTTTTTAAAAATCTTAACTTCCATCTTAGAATTGATGCTTAGAATCTATTCCAAGGCATTAAAATGCCAAGGACTAGGCAGTTAAGTTAAGAGGTTAAGTGACTTGCTTAGGGTCACACAGCTAGGAAGTATCTGAGGCCACATTTGAACCCAGGACCTCCCACCTATAATCTTAGCTCTCAATCCACTGAACCACCTCGTTGCCCTTTTCAAGGAATAATAAGAGCTAATGTTCATAAACAACTGTCTTGTGGACAAAATGTTTTCCGCACATTAGCTTGCTGCATCTTTATTAACAACCAAGTGAAATAGGGAGTATAATTTTCCCCATTTTTGAGATGAAGAATAATGTTAGTCAGCAGTGTGCATTTATTTAGTTTTTTTATTTAGTTATTATTTATTTTTTATATTATTTATTTATATGTGTAAATATTTATATATGTAAATATATAAATATTATTTAGTTGGTATTATTTAGTTTTTTATTTAATTATTTATAATTAATTCATATACATGATCTCATTCAGACTAATGAGAATCCTGCAACCACAGAAGTACACTACCCTCCTGAGACAGAGGTGATAGACCCAAGGTGCCTGATGTGGGAATTTGTTTTTGCCTGGCTCTTCATATTTGTTACAAGAATTTTCTATGGTGTTTTTTTTTTTAACTGGAAAACAATGGGGAAAAGAAAGGGAGAAAGGAAAGAAAACAGTTTTTAATTAAAAAAAAATTTGATAGAGAGGATTTTATATTTTATATAAATTATATATAAATATAATTAAAATTATATTTTATATTAATAAATAAAATTTTAAATTCTACAAGGTGGGTACCATCCTATCCCTATTTTATAGAAAAGTAAACTGAGGCAGAAAGAAGTTAAGTGACATGCCCAGGAGTCACATATAAAACATAATTCAAAAACCCAGGTCCTTCCTTATTCCAGAGTCCAGCACCCTACCTACTACTCCAGAGGACCTCAAAAAAAAGATCAAAGAGACGTGTCCAAGGTAACACGAGGAAGAGCTGGTCCCTCAAACAAATCCAGGACACCACGTCCCTAGAGTGCTTAAGAATTCTCCAAGTGTATTAGCATGAGATGCCCATAACAATCCTGGGAAACAGGCTGGCATGTTGCTATGTTACTCTTTCCACTGTGCAAATGAAGAGACCCGGAAAAGGGCACTGCTGGACGTTGCAGCGATGTGACTACAGCCACAACCCCAAGCAACAACTCATCTGCCGGCTGGTTTTTGCCACTCGGGCTCCCTCCAGCTGAAGCCCAAGACTGACGATGAAAACACTTGGGTTCTGGGCTGTCCGAGGACCCTGAGTAGCTGCTATTTTGTCCTGGGACCTCCGTTTCCTCTAGGTCAAAGGGCAGGGCTTCCGCCAGCATCATCAGAGCTGTGGACCTCATGGGTCAAGCAGCCTCCAAGCCCCTGAAACTGCCAAGAGAAGCAGGGGAACATGCAGCTGGGGAACAGAAAGTACATCTAACGCTGGGAAAGCACTCAGCAAATGCGATCTGACGCATCCAATGGGGCACCAAGCCGGGTACCTGGCACGAATCTTCACTCATTGGTTAGGAGGCACGAGATGGGCTGCAGGGGAAATTCTAGGGGGGAGGGGGAGGGGGGAGGAGACACCGCCTGGGCCCTGGAGCGCTACGTTACCGTATACTCTCCCTTTCTGCCACAATCTTGTCTCGCTCCTGGAAGGCCCAGTCTCGCCTACACTTGGCCACTTCTGCCTCTTGGATGGCTTCCTTGAGCTCCTGGGACATGGCTTCATACTGCTTCCGGAGCATTTCGATCTCTTTGTTGGCTCGCTCGATGTCCAGGGTGGCTGAATCCTGTATCTGTAAGGTCAGACAGATGGAGAAGTTTATTTGCATTCCTTAGCATGCCAGCTCCAAATATCCCCTATCTTGGACCCTAGAGGTGTAACTGACAAAGGTGTAACTGACAAAGGACAGGGGGCGGGGCTGGGACCGATCCCTACCGTATTCCGCCCTAACCCAACCTGGCCCTCCAATTCAATTTATCTATCATCTATTATCTATGATAGAATGGGGCCTGACACTGGCTGTTGCCAACCTGGTCAAAATAAGTCTACAGGAACCCTACCAGACAGAAGCATCTGACTAGCCCTGAAGTCCGCTGACTCCCCAAGTCGTCTATCTTGTATCCATTCTTATCACAAGACCACACGCCTAGAAGAGAACTTGCTACCTAAACCAATCCAAACCCAAAAGAAATTCCTAGCCCTGCTCTAACACCCGAGCCAAATAGGTGTCCAGCCTCTGCCCTGAGACTTCCAAGGAGGAGCAGGAACCCTCTCTCCCTCCTGAGGCATTTTACTCTACTCTCCACAGCAATAATTGCACATTAGGTTACTGTTTTGTTCCCCTAACATTAAGCCTAATTTTTCCTCTAAAAATTCTGCTTTGCTCCTGGTTCTGGTCTCCTGGGCCAGACAAATCCATTTCCTTTTCCACATGACAGCCCTGTAAATATCTGAACACAGGAGTCGTGTCTCCCCTGAGCCTTCTCTTTAATCGCCTAAATATCTCCAGGTCCTTCCACTAATCCTGATACGACATGGGCTCAAGACTCTAGTGCAACAGCAGCAACACCAAACACTTATTCGGTGTCTATTACCATGTGCCAGGCACTATGCATTATCCTAGATGCCCTCTTCTGGACACTGACCCGTTAAATCAAGGTCCTTTTTACACTGGTGCCCAGAGCCAAACGTAACATTCCTCGTGTAATCTGAAAGTAGAGAGTACAAAGGGATCACTACCTCCTCATTCCTGGAAGTGAAGACTTTTTTATTTCAGTCCAAGATTACAATAGCTTTTTTTGGCTGCCTCATCACATAGTTGAATTCTATAGGTAAATTCCCTGTCTTTTTCAGACGGCTGTCTAAACCACGCCTACCGTGCTCTGTCATTGAAAGTTGATTTTTCTGAACCCAAATGAAAAGACTTTTATATTCATCACTCCTGAATTTCATCCAACTGTAATTGGCTCAATGTTGAAATAAACTAGTCTCCCTAATTCTACCTGTCAAGACCTTTCTGAATCCTGTCTCTCATCCAAGTTGTTAGCTAGCCATCTCTGCTCTGGTCCATCATATAACGATTTTACTAGTTATGTGGCACTGGTTATATATACATATAAATAGCCAGCCCCTGAGAGAAGAGGATGCAATACAAAAATCACATTCTAGCTCCTGCGATCTGATGGGACTTGCCAATATCGACACAGGAACAAATGCCCAAATCAAAAAAGTTCAGTCACCCAAAAAGACAGGGTTCAAATAATGGAAGGATCAAATGTAAGATTGTCCACTCCAACAACAGGAATTTGTTTTGGTTGTTTGGGTTCCCTGGCTTCTTTTGAGACTTAACTCAAGAACCACTTTCTTTGAGAGTCTTTTCCCAATTCTTTCCCCTTTGACTCCTCCTCTCCCCAGTTGCCTTTCCTCCACTTACTCTGTCCATATATCTTATACATACTTGGTTACTTTCATGTTTGTTTCTCCCATTAGGATGTGAGCTCCCTGAGGGCAGGGGCTACTTTTGCCTTTCTCTGTATCTCCATTGCATGCAGTGATCACTTAGTAAATACTTGTCTACTTGAACATTGCCCACAAAGACTTTGGGAATCTCTTTTGAAGCAAGATATCCATGTATCAAAATCTTTTGGAGAAACCCTTTGTAGAGAGGCTCCACTCTTCATGAAGAAGCTGATGTCTATTATGGCTATCTTTCACCATTTTGTTTTACAACATAAAGATTACTGGGTAAGCAAGTCCCTTTTTCTCCCCCTTAAAATCTTCAATATTCCTGACCTTTGGAACTTTAAAATCCGTTTAGACCCAACAGTCACACAATTCAAATAAACTAGGGAAAAATAATGTGTGTAACTTCCAACACCTCACAAATTCTAGTTCTAGTTAGACTCATTGACCTTTAAACATTCTTTCCTAATCTAAATATGATTATAATTCTATTCATTACATATTGCACAAATCAACAGTCAGTTTTTTATTTTAGTGTTAAAATAAACTATTCTACCTAAATGCTGTAATAAAGTCCCAACTTGTCTCCCCTAAATTCTGAGAATCCATGCCTCAAGGTGACAAGGAGTTGTGGGGAAAATACTCAAAGGATCTAGGATCCTTCACTTCCATCAACCAGGAGGCACGTCAAGAGCACTCATCTCCCATGTTGGCTAACTCATCATTTATGGAGGGCTGCCTGGTGTTCTCTAAAAGGGCGCTGAAAACCAGATCCAGCCAAATGAATGCCACAGCCCATCACCAGGAAGGCTTTAGGCTTTGAACTTCCTCCAAGAGTAAACAACAGCGTGAACATGACAGAATTGCCATCTGTCTATTTGTGCTTCCAACTCCCCCCATCGCTCAGTCACCCAGAGAGAGGAAAGGGAAGAAATATTCTAGCCCACTACACTTCTGAAAGACCTGCGGGAGATTTTTCCAATCAGCCAATGAAATATTTATTCAAACATCTGACTGATAGAAAAAGCAATTTCCTGTAGAAGCGGAATGGGTTAGCCTACTTTTCTCCCCTCCCTGTCCCCTGATGTTCTTTCTGGTAACTGAGAATCAGAAATTGGAAATACAAATTCAGTTCATTCCCCGAGGGCAAGATTTGTCATAGACAGAGTTTCCCTTTCACCCCAAGCCTCTTTTTCTCTCAGAGCAGCAAAGCAGACACCAAAAGAGAGCCTTGACAGCCTGCACAGAATTTCACCAAAGGCACAGGGACAGAGGCCCTCCCTCCCAAAGCACAAAAAAAGCACATGGAATAATGGGGAGCGAGACCACATTCAACAGAGGCAGAGCCTTGAAGCATTAAGCGAAGTGTGGGGAACAACTGAGGAGGCTTCCTGCGTTATCCACCTCCGCCAAGGAAGGCACTAAGCTAATCCATCCCAAGCCTCTGAAACTGAGCTCTTCACTGGAGGAGAGAACACCTTCTTTTTCCTTCTAGCTTCCCTCTACCCCTCCCTGATAGTCTCAAAACAGAACAAGGAGCACAAGATTCCACTAGGGTCAGCTCCTAAGCCCTTCCTAAGAACATGATCACGGCTTCTTTTTTTTTTCCCTTGGGCTGTGGGGAGGGACACGGACTGGAAGGGAATAAAATTTACTAACCAGTCCTTCCCCCCGCCGCCTCCCCATCAAAAGGTCCGTCTATCTAGAAAAGAGGCCAAAATTACTATAATTACCTTAATGGGAAGAAAACAGAACTTGGGAAACTGGAAATGGGGTTATAGAATTTCATAGCTTAGAGGAATCCCAGTCCCACCTCTTCCATTTTACAGATGAGGTGAAAAACCCAAAGTAACATCAAAGAGCTCGTGGCAAAGTCAGGGGCAGGACCCTGTTCTCTTAACTCCCCAATCCAGGTGCGCTTCCCATTCTACCTCTCCATCTGGCCATGGGTGGGCTGCATTTTAAAGACACTGACCCTAATGGGTCTCTCCATCTCCAGGCTCTCCCCTCTCTAAACCAGCTGCCAAACTGGTCTCCCTAGAGTACAGGTTGGTCTGTCACTCCCACTTAAACTCCAGTGGCTCCCTATTCTCTCCAAAAGCAAATATAAAGCCTTCATAACCTGGCCCTTTCCTACCTCTCCTATCTTCTCACATTTTCCTTCCACTCCCTGGACTATCCAGCTGAACTCAACACTCCTGGGGGTCTCCCAAGCCTCCCTCCTAAATATTCTCACCTAGGAAAGACCTTCCACTCCCTGGACTATCCAGCTGAACTCAACACTCCTGGGGGTCTCCCGAGCCTCCCTCCTAAATATTCTCATCTAGGAAAGACCTTCCACTCCCTGGACTATCCAGCTGAACTCAACACTCCTGGGGGTCTCCCAAGCCTCCCTCCTAAATATTCTCACCTAGGAAAGACCTTCCACTCCCTGGACTATCCAGCTGAACTCAACACTCCTGGGGGTCTCCCAAGCCTCCCTCCTAAATATTCTCACCTAGGAAAGACCTTCCACTCCCTGGACTATCCAGCTGAACTCAACACTCCTGGGGGTCTCCCAAGCCTCCCTCCTAAATATTCTCACCTAGGAAAGACCTTCCACTCCCTGGACTATCCAGCTGAACTCAACACTCCTGGGGGTCTCCCGAGCCTCCCTCCTAAATATTCTCATCTAGGAAAGACAATTTTTGAAAGTCGAAGATGGCCCAAGAAGGATCTACCTATCCCTTCGCCTCCCTCTTTGAGCTGCCCTGAGTGGTTTCTGTGACACAGGGGGGACCAGCTGAGCAGGCTTTCACAGGAAGCTCTCCCCCATCAAGTCAGGCCTGGGCCACATACCCCCAAATTCCCAAGCATGGTTCTGGCTCCCAGTAGGAGTGTGGCTCGCTCCATAAAGGGAGGTGGGGGGCGGGAGACAGTCAGTACCTGGCGAGCTTGGTAATATTCCCTGAGTAGATGGTCTCTCTGGATGATAGCTTCTGTCCTCTCTTTCCTGGCCACATCTCTTTCTTCCTTTACTGCCTCTATATCTTTGCAAGCTTGATCAAGCTCTTTCTGGGCTTCCGCCTTGTCCTTCACCTCGTAGCAGTATTTTTCCAGTAACTCATTCCTCTCACAGACTGCCCGATCTCTTTCCACCAGAGCTGAGTTCAGCTCCTAAAACAAGAGCCCATCATTGGCACATGTATCACATTGAAGAGAGAACAAAAGCAAAGTTGTCATCTTCCCTCTGGCCACAGACCCACGAAAGGGTCTTTCTCTCTACGGGAGGAGTTTGCATTTTGTTACGAAGCCCCAAGGCTTTGCTCGGGGACCAAGGCAGAAAGAAATAATGGATGAGTCCATGCTGGCACCAGAGAGCACAGGCAAGGACCAATCCTGGGCATCGCTCTCTCTGCAGGGCACCTGGCCATGGCCAATGTCCCTGAGGCCAAAGAGGAGACCAAGGACGGGTGGTACAGTGCCCTGTTTTATGGCCAGGCGTAGGAAACATAAGATGTGTTGCTCCTTGAAATCATACGGTTCTCTTTGTCAGAGCTGGGGCTGATATAGACATGTCTGCCCTCAAGAAAGTATATGCCAATATCGTCCTGGAATTGATTTCCCAGCCGGAAGTGGGGCTGGAGTGGGGGAGGGGGACAGAACCCTGAGGTGGTTGTTTCCAATAAGTGCCGGCAAAGGCTGGCATGGTGCCCTTCCGTGCTCTCAGACTGCCTTGAGCGGTCACTCTCTCCTGGTAATAAGTGCAGTGAGCCAGGACAGGACCCAGTCAGCTGATGGGCTAGACTCACCCGGTGACCTTCCTCTGCAGACAACTCCCTAACACGTGGCTGGAGTTCATCCCCCTGACCCCAGTGCCCGGCTCCAGAGAAAGAAGACACGACAGTGGCCCAGAGAGGGAAGCAGGCTATCTAAAGAAGAAGCAGGCAGGGCTGCAGTGTAGGGCTCCACAGGAAAATCCTCAGCTGGCTGGAGGAAGCCGAACAACCCACGAGGGTTCCCTGTGAGTCCGCTCCCCTGCCAGGCGCACTAAGCCAGGAGAAGGAAGAAGTGGGAAATGGGCTAGAGAAGAAGAGGAAAAAGAGGGACGCAGAGATGGTTCCTTGCCTTGTCACAGACCAGGATTTTCAGCCGGAAGGATTGAGGTAGAAGAGAGAATCTGTTTTATTTGAATCAGAGATAGATGGTGCTTACAACCTAGGAACCTCAGGATGGTTTTCTTCCACCTCCAGCCGGACAGACAGGTGAGGGGTCCATTTAGAGTCATTCAGGAGAGGCAGAAAAGAGCTTTGTCAGTAAAATACCAATCAAGGGTCCGCAAGGGACGCAAGATGAAACGACCCTTCCCCAAAGCCACGAAAGCCTTGAATACAGCTCTAGGGCAGGAGACAGGCAGGCAGGAAGCCACTGGACTGGACGAGGCTGAAAAGAATCACACTCATCCACCTTCTGGGCTCATTGGCCCCCCGATGACCATAAAGACCTGCTTCCAAGAGGCATCAATTAAGGTCAGGAAAGGAATTGCTAATCGCTCCAGTAGCCTCCAAGGGCATTGTGGGAAGCCCATCTATGACCTTGCCGTGTCTCAAAATAGAAAAGAAATTTGGGGAAAAAACTGCCAACTATCGTATCACCTCCGTGAGAGGTAGCATTTGGGGAGAGAAAAATGAGAAGCAAGAAAGGGAATTTTTCCTCACCCTGAAAGGACTAAGGCAGCTCTTAGACTTGGAATCAGGGTGTTGGCTAAGCACAAAAGTGGTTTAATTTTGAGCAGGGTCATTACATGAACTTATATTTCTCATTACAACTCCTGCCTCTAGTTCCCTAAAGAACATGGTCAGAGAAAACCAAGAGGCAGATGATGGGAGGCTAAGACAAAGGCAGGCAAGTTTCTAGGCTGCAAAAGCCTCCAGAAATCACACCTCAATACCTCCCCCTCTGCCCGTGTCCCCCAAGGCTGGGGAGGAGCTACCCTCACTGTACATGATGAAAACCTGACGTTAGGGCATCCCCACTGTGGCCATCTACATGCCACCAATTTACTATCTGGGTCAGACACTTTGTTTGGCATTGCTTGCACTGCAGACAACTCACAACATGGAAGCCTGAACTCCATACCACGAACCCACCCACACACCCCTCAGACACGCACAGAGACTGGCAGAAGAGTAGAGACACATGGGCACAGAACAGTCCAGACAGGAAAAAACAATAACCTGCCACTCAATGGAGAACACCAGAACACCACGGAAAGATGAAGCACTTAAAGTAGTGTGGGGCTTAGCAGACCTATGCATGGTAGCTTAAAGTCACTTTTGCATTTCATGGTGGATAACCAGACTCATGAAATAGTGAGGCCAGCCAGTGGGAGACGATGGGCAAAAATGGACCATATAACCAGTTTTCCATCTCCTTTCCTCCTATTTCGTCTCCCATTGATCATCAAATTCCTATAAATTAAAAAAATTACTATAAAATAAAAATTAAATTAAAAATGAATAATGAAAAATAAAGATATTTTTAAAAACCTTGAATGATGCCATTTCAGTTAAAAAAAAGCCTAAACCTGTTTTTTCAGAGAAGAAAAAAGACAGAATCCATGCCCAAAAGCCTAATGCTAGAGGTGGTGGTTACTATGGGCAACTAGGGGGTCCATTCATGTTACCCTGACCTTCAAGGGTCTGCACTCCAGGGACACGGGCTTAGTTTCAAAGTTAGTGCCCTCTACTTCTTCCCTTACCATTTTGGCAGGACTTGGGAGTGCCTAGTGGAAGCCTCCAGGGACGTATCTCAGTTTGGACCTTGACATCAGTTTCAACTAAGATTCTGTGAATTAACTGTTAAAGGAAAACTTCCAAAGTCCAAAGGGCTTGTTCCTTAAGGGGGACATCTGTTCCTGAGGCAATGGACTTTAAAAATCATCTGAATTCATCCTGGCATGAAACGCTTCATGAAATAGTATGCCTTGACCTTCCCAATTATATTTTATACTGTGAGGTTCTTGATAATGAAAATAACAACAACTGACATATATAATAAGGCACTGAAGTTTGCAGAACACTTGCATGCATCACTTCATTTAACATTTCTAGCAACCTGGTCAGTTGGGTGCTCCAGGGATTCATTACTGTGCCCATTTTATATATAAGGAAACTGAGGCTCAGAGATGAAAGGACTTGCTCATGGAAGATATGAACCCAGGTCTCTGGGTTCAAATACTCTTTCTACTACTAAGCCCTACTACTTCTGACCTCATGAGTTATTATCTTCCCTTTTCCAATGATCTTACTCCCAATTCCAAGAGGGAGAATGGAGTGGACAGAAGAAGGCTGGACCATGAGCCAGAAAGTCCAGAAATCCAGCCTTAGACACTTACTAGCTGTGTGACTCTTGTCAAATCACTTGACCTCAATCTGCTTCAGTTTTCTCATCTAAAATGGGCATAATCAAAAAAATAAAATAAAATAAAATAAAATAAAATAAAATGGGCATAATCATAGTACCTATATTCCTGGGTTGTTGTGAGGATCTAATGAGAAGACTTGTTATTTTTTAAGCCCTTACCTTCTGTCTTGTAATAAATACTATGTGCTCAACTCACTTGCCCAAGAAATGTCAAGAACCAAATTTGAATCCAGGACCCCCCATCTCCAGATTTGGCTCTATCCACCGAGCCACGTAGCTGCCCCATGAAATGATATTTGCAAAGGGTGATGCAAACTTTAAAGTGCCATACACTATTGGGGGGGGGGGGGGGGGGGGAGAATGATCTTTGTCTCCAAATGCTCGGAAATGATCAAATAAAATAATGTTAAAAAATTAAAAATTTAAAAAAAAATAAAGTGCCATACACCTATCATCATCTTCTTCATCATTATTATGAGTATTAGCTAGAGACGGAACCAACCTGCTGAAGAAATTCCAAGAATGGACACCCTGAGTTACCTTCACTAAAGAAGCCTGGAAGACCTGACTTCCAAAGAAAACCCCCACTTGGGTGTTTGGCCGGGTGTACCAGCTTCCCTCCCTCCTCTTCTAGCAGGCAGGCCGTGCCACCCCGGAGGAAGCTCGTGTCTACCTGTCTCAGAGCTTCCATCTCTTCACTGGCCACCCTCTTCTCAGAGGTGGTGTTTTTCAATTTGGACTCAGCCAGTTCCAGCTCCGTCTGAAGTTTGTCCAGCTCTTTGATGACCTGGTCCCGCTCGCTCATGATGAGCTGATACTCATTGAAGACGGAATCCCGCTCCTCCTTGTACTTCTCTGCATCCTTCAGAGCCTTCAGCTGCATGGACCTCAGCCGGGTCACCTCCGACTGAAGGCGCTCCATTTCCCGCTGAAGTTCCTTGTTCTGGACCGTTGCCTTGTTCAGGTCCTGCTGCATTGACTCAAACCTGCAGGGAGAACAAGGAGGCAGGCAATGAACGGAGCCAAGCCCAAGAAGAGATGGCCAATTTGGTCCCTCATTCCGCTGCCTTTTTTTTTAACACTCCCAACTCCCCTGAATAACCAGTTCTGAAGTTTCAGGTGAAATCCCCCTATTTACCCCAACCAGGAAAGTCACGGATCAATATCCCTGAAACAGACATTTTTCTGTCTTTTGCCAATCCTGGGAAGTAGTTGAAAGCGACACCCATTCTCCTACCCTAGACCAGAGTTCCAGGCTCTTTTTCCTCCCACCCATCCACCAAGATGACAAAATTTTGGAACTAGAAGGTCCAACCTCTTCTGGTCCAACCTCTTCATTTTACAAACAAGGGGCATGAAGCCCTGAGCCATAAAAGTGACTTGCCCAAAGTCACACAGTCTGTTCTCAACGAGAACAACGAGCTTGTGTCTCCCCAAGACAGATCAGCTCAGAAGAAACGAGAAGTGATGAAAACATGAAAATCTATAGAGTATTTCCCGTTTTACAAAGCATTTTTATTATAACTATCCAGTAAGGCAGGGAGAACAAGAATGACTACTTTCATTTTACAGACTATTTCTATTATATATTATATATATTCTCAGCCTCCTGAAATACCTAAACACACATATGGCAGACACGAACCCAGGGATGCAGGGCATGGCGTCATACAGTGGTGGCCCCACAAGGTGAACACTTTTAAAATATAACTTTCTAGAAAAAAAGGATGACAGTTTTACCAGTATGTACAATTCTCAACATAGTACCTTAGGAGCAGTTACTAGAATTTGCAAAGATAATGTGTCCTTTGGGGAATATATAATTGGCTTTTTAAAGAAAACCATTCTTTTTTTTTTTTTAAACAGAGTCAAATCTAAATATTGGTTCCAAGGTAGAAGCATGGTAACGGCTAGGCAGTAAGTAGGGTTAAGTGACTTGCCCAGGGTCATACAGTTAGGAGGTAAATGAGGCCACATTTGAACCTAGGATCTCCCATCTCTAGGGCTAGTTCTCAATCAACTGAGCTAACTAGCTGTCCTGGAAAGCCATTTTGCCATTCTTAAAACAAAGAGTTCACTCACAAGTAACTGGGTAAATAACTTTACTGGGGGGGGGGGGGGAGGGGGAGGAATCCTATCTGTGTAGGGAACTCCCAGAAAGGAACTCCATTGCTCCACCAAGGTAAATAAGCATCTTTTCTGAAAATTGAAGTCTTAGAGAGTTGTCTGGGGGAATAAGAGCTTGGGGGGAGGGGAGTCACATAGCAATAAAATATGTGAAGTGTTTAAGTGGAATTTTGAACTCTTGGACTTCATCCCCCAGAAATCCATCAGTATCTCCCAGAATTCCTCTCATCTCTCCAGCACGTTGAGTGGTCGTTTGTATTTAAGCTTTTCACTTTTTTTCCCGACCTGGATGGGTTCAGATAGTTCTTTTATTTTAGTTATTATTAATAAATTAATGAATTATTATTATATTTTTATTTATTATTTATTTATATATTTATTGTTATTAATTATTAATAAAATAATAAATTATTGATGAATTATTATTAATAAAACTTTAAGAATATCTTAAGTTATTGAATATTAATTTTAAAACCCACAGAAGCTATATTTGAACTCGGGTCTCTCTGACTCCAAGTCCATCACCCTCCTTCCCCATAATCCATGAAACAAACATGGCCACGAAAAATGCTTTTAATCTACTTCTGGTTCAGAGCTCCTTCGTGTGTCTCCATACGATAATAATAACTACTATAGGTTCCTCAAAGGAGATAGTACTCCTTTTTGATGACAGTATGAATAGGACTCTCACCGGACACATTATTTTTCAAAGGCAGTGCCCACCTGGTATTGGGCAGAACAGAACCTGAGCAGGTAGCAGGACAGAGCAGGTAAGACAGTAAATCAGGTAGACCCAGGTTCGAATCCCACCTCAGACACTTTCTTGCTGTGTAAAACTAAATCACTTAACCTGTGAGAGCCTCAGTTTGCTCATCTGTACAAAGGAGGCTGGGCTCAAAGGCCTTTACAGATACCAAGACAGCTCTCGAATTGACCAAGATAGCTCCCAATGGCCTCAGATCTATTGCAAAGTGCCCTGGAGAATGGGGTTCTCGTTCCCATTCCCCTACTCGTCAGTCATATCATCATGAGCAGGACCTTCAGGTCTCTAAGCTTCATTCTCCAAATCCACAAAAATGGAAGCCAAAATCTCTTCCCTGCCCTTCTTCTTAAAAATGGCGTGAGGATGAAATGGGGTCAGAGATGCATCATTCTTATTGATGTGGGGGGGAGTGGGGAGGGGGGAGCCAGGATCAGCCTCCCAAATGATGATCCCATGCCTGCCCAGAGAGGTCACGCAGCCAGACGGTCTAGACCGTAATCTCAGGCCCCACTTCCCCTAGACCCCTTCTCCCCAGCCCTCTGGCCCTCCTGCCAGCCCCTGGCTCCTACCGCCTTAGGGATAAGGAGTACTGTTGCTGGAAGTGGATGGAGGTGTCTCTCTGTTTCACCAGGGTGTCCGTCTGTTTCTGCAGGCGCCTGTTCTCCTCCTCCATCTGCTCCAGCCGACTCAGGTCCGTGTTGTGGTTGGCGACCTTCTCATTGTACCGCTTTCTCAGCCCATCGTAGTCCTTCTTCAGTCCCTCCAGCTTCCCCATGGCTGTGTCATACAGTGTGTTGAGGATCTCCGATGACCCATTCTCCTTCAAAACCTAAAAACACAAGGGACTCGATTGCCAACAGCTCTGGGACATATATTAATCTCTCCTACTACAGAGGCAAGCTAGGGGGCTCGGTGGATAGAGCTCTGGACCTGGAAACTGAACACCTAAGTTTAAATCTGGCCTTAGGCACTTACTAGTCAGACCCTTAGCAAGTCTCTGAACTTCTATGTGCCTTAATCCACTGGGGAAGGGAATGGCAAACCACTTCAGTCCCTCTGCCAAAAAAATATCAAATGGGGTCAAGAAGAGACACGCACGACTGAACGACTCTTCGTAGAATGTGGGCTCCCAAAGAATAGGGATAGTTTTCATTCTTTGCATTTGTACCTCCAAGGTCTGACACAGTGTTCACAGAAGATATTTAATAAATGCCTGCTGTTCGGTTTATAGTGCTTAGTGATTGCAAGCACCCTCACAAAACCCAGTGAGGCAAGGGCTATTATCATCCTTATCATAAGGATGAGGAAACTAAGACAGACAGTAGTTAAGTGACTAGCCCAGAATCATACAACCAAGGTAGTATCTGAGGCGAGATTTGAACTCTAGACTTCCTGATCCCAAGTCCAGCACTCTAATTACTTTGTCTACCTCTACTTACTTAGGTTAATGTGTACTTATTTTTGGAAACAACAACTAAGATAAAAATACTGCACAAACCTTAAAACCTATGTCAAGATCTGTTATCCTACTCAAGTAAATTACTCAGATAATTTATAACTTTATAAATTTAATAAAGTTTATATAAATTTTATATATTTATATATATATGTGTTTATATATATATAAATATAAATTATATAAAAATAAAATAAATTTATAACTCGTGTCCCAAAACATTTTAAACAAATTTGGACAAAATCTTTCTAAAGTTTATTATCCCAAGGGGCAGCAGCTAATATGGCTCAGTGAATAGAGTGCCAGGCCTGGAGTCGAGAGGACCCAGGTTCAAATTAGACCCCAGACAGTTCCTAGCTGTGGGTCCTTAGACAAGTCACTTAATCCTATTTGCCTAGCTTGGGCTGCTCTTCTGTCTTAAGAGGAATTGTTACTAAGACAGAAAAGTAGGGGTAAAAAAATAAACAATTCAAATAAAATGTATCAGAATTTCTTATAATCTTAAACAGAGTATGGAGAATATTGTCCAAAGGAGTCTACTAACAAGAGAATTACTGCAGTGCTGAGTAGTCTAGCCCAGTAATTCTGATGGCTCTTGCGGCATTTGGGACTTTTCTCCCCACAAAAAATGACCCCTTGCTGCTGAGGGTTCTGAGTTAGATCTAATTTTTATAGCCTTCTGTCTCCACCACTATCAGGCTGGCAGCTGTCCATTCTTAACCCTGTCAGCCCACACCAGCCCTTCTCTTTGCCTCTATTCTTCTGTGGACTGGAAAACTTGATAATCATTCTCGCTATGGATAAACCAAGACTCACTAGTTCAGTTTATGCACGGATACTGTAACATACTGCAGCATTAAATTTAGGCATGGATATTGTAACGTTGTACTCAAAGAGGCATTTTTGCCCTTAGAAGCAGCTAGGAGGTCCCATAGTATACAGAGCATGGGTCTGGAGTCAGAAAGTCCCAAGTTCAAATTCAGCTCCAGGCATTAACTAGTTGTATGACCCTGGGCAAGTCATTTAACCTGTATTGGCCTCAGTTCTCTCAACTGTAAAACTGGAATAATTAACAGCCTCTATTTCCCAGGGTTGTTGTAAGAATCTAATGAGAAAATAATGGCAAGGCATTTAAACACTGTTCCTGGCACATAGTAAGTTCTAAAGGTTAGATATTATTATTATTATTGTTGTTGTTGTTATTATTATTGATGATGATGATGGTGATGATGATGATGATGGCCAGCCTTAATTTGTAAACTTTTCTGGATCTAAACTTGATTCCCTTTCCTTGTGGGAGAAGACAGACAGCATGACAGGAACAAGAATTAGAGGGTTTGGGTTCAAAATCTGGTGTTAAAAGAGTTACATTAATGTATCAGCTCAGGGCTGCTGGGTGGCTCAGTGGATGAAGATCCAGACCTAGAGAAGGGAGGTCCTGAGTTCACATCTGGCCTCCAATACTTACTTCTCCTCTGCCACAAGCCCTCCTCACCTTCCAATTCTTACTCCCCTCCATGTGGTCTTTCCCTATTCAAATGGAACTTCTCCAAAAGCAGAGGCTGTCTCGCTTGCTTAAATCTGTATCCTCAATGCCTGGCACAAAGCAAGATGCTATCTCGTTTCATTTCCATCTCTAAAGTTACGAAAATTCACAGAGGAGGAGATTTTTTGATAGTTTATTAAATGAGAATTCCTTATAGCACGTTGGAATTAATCCTGCAAATCCCAAGTCCTCCCTATTTTTTAATCAAGGATGCTTTATTATCCCAGAGAAAGACTACTGTCATTCTAGTGGTGCCCACGAGGTGGCAGCGATGGGTAGAACCATGGGAGAATCTTCTAGTATTCTGATATTCCAACATCCAAACAGAAATAATCGTTTTTAAAACGTATTGAGAACTCCTAAGATCGTACAAGTGAAGCAGCCGAGGATCTGGAGGTCATCTAAAGTCATCTAAAGTCCGACCTCTTCAGTTTAAAGATAAGGAAACTGAACCAAGGGATACTACCTACAATACCCCATTGGGTAGCCCTTGCCTTTCCGTCTTGAGTGCTATTACTAAACTAGAAACTAAGTGTTTAAAAAATAAATAAAAATAAGCCACTGGTCAAGTTCAAAGTGATATCTGAGAAGGAATGAACTATTTCCCCCTGGAATCCAAGAGGCTAGTTTCAAATCCCATCTCTGCCCTTTACCCTCCATATGGTCCTAGACAACTGATTTCCCATCTCTGGGCCTTGGCTTCCACACCTGTAAAATGAAGGGTCTGGACTCCAGAGCCTCTGAGGTCCCTTTCTGCTCAAGATCTATGATCCTATGACTGAGGATGTAGACTTTAAACGATCACCCTAGTGCAATTGTCAGTAATATGGGTCTTGATCAATGACACAAGGAAAACCCAGTGGGATTGTGCATCGGCTAAGGGAGAGGGGAGGGAAAGAACATGAATCATGTAACCGTGGGAAAATATTCTAAATTAATTAATTAAATAAAATTTTTCAATTCAAAAAAATTTTCTAAACTAAATAAATAAATGAATTAATAAATACATAGATAAATAAATAAATAAGTGAATGAATGAATGAATGAATGAATGAATGAATGAATGAATGAATGAATGAAGAGCTATGATCCTATTCATTTTCTACATTTTCTTAAGTGAACTAAGGAGGGGGCAAAGAGAAGGGCAATGAAGTTGTTTAGATCCTAAGAGATTTGTCCACGTTCTTATCCCTCTAATGTTCCGGCCACAGGAGGCTTTTTCCTGTGTGTATCCCTGGGAATCCAAGGCCAGTCCCAGCTCTCACAAGAATGAGACCAACAAAACCCACCGAGGAGAAGACGGAAATCATCCCTGCCGTCCTCGGAAGATGGAACAGCGTGGCGGAAGATCTGCGAAGCAGGATGGGCCATCGGCTTGGCTTTTCAGCCATGAAACCTAATCCCTTCAATCGTCACACCCAGAGCAGCGACATTTCCTCTAAACCATAAATCATCCGGCTGGCCGGAGCGATGGGTAAATCCCTCTTGCAAACACTCAAGGCAAACAGCCCCCTTAGCCAGCAAGGGCCTCTTGGAGTTTACAAGCCGTGGGAGGATCCAGGCAACAAAACCACCCTAGTGGAACCCGGCTGACCTTTCCCCTGTGGGCTTTGTCGGGGAAGCGGCCTGGCCCAGGTCCTGGGAGGAGGGAGCCGCAAACACCTTCTTAGCGTGCTGAGGGAGCCGGGGCCAAACACTGCCTCAGAGTGCCCGACACCGGACAGCCCCACGGGGGCAGGCAGGAGGAGAGAAAGCAGTGTGTTCTGTCCATTCAGAAATGTCCGTTCTTGCTCTCCTTTTCTCCCAAATTTTAAGGGCATTAATCACCCGGAGGCTTTGTTCTCTCTGAATAGACTCTGGAAACCTAAACAGCCAAAGTTTATTCAAACACCAACCTCTCCACCCCCCACCCCCAACCGTGGAGTGTCTCTTATTAGAAGAGGGCGAGGAGAAGGAACTGGGTAGGGCAGTCAGGTGCTAGGAGAGTCCTCGGCTTTCTGGGAAGGGAGCAGGACAGAGAAAGGGGGCTCGGTATTTTCTCGTGTAAAACAGCCTGGATGGACTGCTCCCCCCCAAAACACAGCGGCTGCCTCGTCTCCAAGGGGAAGCTACAAGGATCTCGCCACAAAGCCTTTCCACCTGGGGAAGGGCAGTGTTTAAAAGTAAGACGAAATAGGAATAGAATTCTGAGGCTGTCAGCCTTTGGGAGAGGCTGCCTTGTTTGGAAAGGGGGAGAAGGGTGACTGGAGAGAAGGAAAAAGTCCCCACTCAGAGCAGAATAAGAAAACGATGACTTGGGGCATGGCCAGGAAAGCCACGATGGGCAGGGTGGGGGGAAGCGAGTCGAGTTCGGGGCTTGAGACCTCAGGAAATATTCTAGAGAAAAATAAGATTGCCTCACAGGACAAAGTGAGGCAGATTGGCCGCTGGCTGGGGACTGGGGACTTGGATTTAAATTCTACCTTTGCTACTTATTGTGTGATAGAAACAGGGGAAATCCCATCACTTCCCTGGGCTATTTCCGCACCTATAAAATGAAGGGATGGGGCAGTTGGGTAGCACAATGGACAGGGCCAGACCTGGAGTCAGGAAGACCCGAGTTCAAATATGGCCGCGTCGCTTAACCCTTTTTGCCTCAGTTTCCTCATCTATAAAATGAAGGGATGGGGCAGTTGGGTAGCACAATGGACAGGGCCAGACCTGGAGTCAGGAAGACCCGAGTTCAAATATGGCCGCGTCACTTAACCCTTTTTGCCTCAGTTTCCTCATCTATAAAATGAAGGGATGGGGCAGTTGGGTAGCACAATGGACAGGGCCAGACCTGGAGTCAGGAAGACCCGAGTTCAAATATGGCCGAGTCACTTAGCCCTTTTTTGCCTCAGTTTCCTCATCTATAAAATGAAGGGATGGGGCAGTTGGGTAGCACAATGGACAGGGCCAGACCTGGAGTCAGGAAGACCCGAGTTCAAATATGGCCGAGTCACTTAGCCCTTTTTGCCTCAGTTTCCTCATCTATAAAATGAAGGGATGGGGCAGTTGGGTAGCACAATGGACAGGGCCAGACCTGGAGTCAGGAAGACCCGAGTTCAAATATGGCCGAGTCACTTAGCCCTTTTTTGCCTCAGTTTCCTCATCTATAAAATGAAGGGATGGGGCAGTTGGGTGGCACAATGGACAGGGCCAGACCTGGAGTCAGGAAGACCCGAGTTCAAATATGGCCGCGTCACTTAACCCTTTTTGCCTCAGTTTCCTCATCTATAAAATGAACTGGGAAAGGAAATGGCAAACCAAAGGAGAGTCAGACAGGACTAAAATGACCAAACAACAAAATGAACTGGTGGGTCAAGATGTCCCCTGATACCCCCCTCCCAATTTGAGATCCAATGGTCATCTCACAACAACCTCGTAAACTGGAGATTTCCAATATTCCCAAGAAAAGGGGCTGGAGAGGCTAAAAATGCCCAGCTTGGTTGTAAGCTCTATCCAGAGCACGGACCACGATGCCCGGCACACAGCACATGCTACCTAAATACTTGTGGACTGTGGAATGATTCCAGTATCTCCTCCTCTGCCTCCCCTACCATGTTTTCCCACAAATGCTAAGTGGCTCCCTCTGAAGAGGCGGCAGAACAGGCTGCTGAGCCTAGGATCGGGAGGACTTGAACTGAAATCACGCCTATGAGATATCTGAGTCACGTGCCCCTGGACAAAGCTCCCAAGCTCTCAAAGTCTCTTTTCCCCAAATATAAAATTTAATCAACCAATTAATTTATGAGCTAGTTTAAATTAATCAGCTAATTTATTAAATGCCTAAAGTAAGCACTGAGGACACAAAGAAGACAGTGCCTCTAATGGAGGAGCCAAAAAAAGGATAAATTGGAGATTATCAACAGAAGGAAGACACTAGAATGAAGAGTTCCTGGACCTCGGGAAAGGCTTCTTAATAACAAGAGTTACTTATCCAGAGCCAGAGGACCTGTGTTCAAATGGTGGCATTCCTACTTAATATGTCCGTATGACCACAGGAAAGACATTTACCTTCTCTACAAACTTCATTTGTAAAATGAAGAGATGGCCCTAGATGGCCGCCAAGGTCCAAATCTACCATCTTCCATCAAGAATGGGGAAAACTAAGGCCCCAAATCAACTGTACAACCTGAACTAAGACTCAGGTTTCCTAATACATGATCCGGAGGTTTTTTCCTCTCTTGTATCTCACATCACATCCTTCTTGCCTCCCTCCGGTATCTCTCTTCTGCCAAGCTGCTCGCTCCTTCTCTTCCTTCAAACATCAGAACGGAAAGCTGTTCCTAGAACCCAACACACTTGGGTTATCCCTCCACAAAACCTTAGAGAGAAAGTCCCGAGAGAATAGCTAAAGGGTCCACTGAATTCCTTTTAAACGGACACTCTGTAAGCGGACATCATCACTAGCAACCTTAGAAACTCTCACATTTGGCTTCACCCTGTCCACTGGGTGACTATGAACAGATTGCTTACACTATGGTTGCCCACCTGAGTCGTTGGGGGTTTTTTTAGTTATTTTTCAGTCTTCTCTAACTCTTTGGGATCCCATTTAGGTTCTTTTTGGCAAAGACACTAGAGTGGTTTTGCCATTTTCCATTTTACAGATGAGGCATTGAAGTAAACAGGGCTAAATGACCTGACCAGGGCCATACTGTTTGACATTATTCAGTTGTGTCTGACTCTTCATGATCCCATTTGGAATTTTCCTAGCAAAGAGAGTGGAGGGATTTGCCATTTCCTTCTCCAACTCATTTACAGATAAGGAAATTGAAGCAAACAAGGTGAAGCGACTTGGCCAGGGTCCCACAGCTAGGAAGTGGCTGAGGTCAGACTGGAACTCACAAAGATGAGTTTCCCAGATCTTGGGGGGGAGATTTCTATGCCCACAGACAACCCTTCCTGAGTAAAGACATCTTGCCTTCTCCTTCTGTAGGTTACTACAACTATAAAATAGCACAATAACCAACATAATAAATGCTGGACAAATGATTAAATTCAAATGTCTGTTGTAGAGTGAATTCTGAAGGAGGTGTGGGCTCAGACAGGTAAATTCTGAGGTTCCCTCCCTCCTACAAAGAAATCCAAAAGAATGGATTGTCAGGAGGTTGAGGCTTCCTCCCTGACTTGCACCTCACTCCCAGGAGGTCTTTAAGCAAAAGAGGCTGAACAATTGCCAGGCACCTTTTAGGAGGGGACTCCTATTTAGGTAGAGCATTGTTAGGTAGAGCATAGTTGGCCTTAGGGGGCTCTCTTCCCATCTTGGGGTTCTATAATTCTGCCGTGTACAACTTTATTATTTTTGTAGGTCAGAATTGATTTTAAAGGAAATAGGCTTGACAGTGTACACCTGTGATACCTGCTCCTGGGGAAGTTGAGGTCGGTCAGTCATTTGAAAATTCAGGTCTAAACTGAAATTGGGCTAAAGTAGAAGGAGTAAATAAATTACTTAAAATATTTCAGGATAGATAGATAGACAGACAGACAGACAGACAGACAGACAGACAGACAGACACAGATAGATGGAGATAGATCGAGATGGGTGGAGATAGATGGATAGATAGATAGATAGATAGATAGATAGATAGACAGACAGACAGACAGACACAGATAGATGGAGATAGATGATGGATGGAGATGGATGGGTGGATGGATGGATGGATGGATGGATGGATGGATGGATAGATGGATAGATAGATAGATAGATAGATAGATAGATAGATAGATTGATATATTGATAGATTGATAGATAGATTGATTGATAGATTGATAGATTGATTGATTGACAGATTGATAGACAGATAGACAGAGATGTAGATAGATGATGGATGGAGATGGATAGATAGATAGATAGATAGATAGATAGATAGATAGATAGATAGATAGATAGATAGATAGATAGATAGATAGATAGATGATGGATGGAGGTGGATGGATGGATGGATGGATAGATAGATAGATAGATAGATAGATAGATAGATAGATAGATAGATAGATAGATAGATAGATAGATAGATAGATATACAGACAGACAGACACAGACAGACAGACAGACAGACAGATAGATAGATAGATAGATAGATAGATAGATAGATAGATAGATAGATAGATAGACTGATAGATGGATAGATGGATAGATGGATGGACAGATGGATAGATAGAAGGAAAGAATGGATAGATAGATAGATAGATAGATAGATAGATAGATAGATAGATAGATAGATAGATAGATAGATAGATAGATAGATAGATAGATAGATAGATAGATGATGGATGGAGATGGATGGATAGATAGATAGATAGATAGATAGATAGATAGATAGATAGATAGATAGACAGACAGACAGACAAATAAATGAATAAATGAATAGATAAAAAAATAAAAGTAGATGGAGTGCCCACATTGAGTCCACCATTAAGCACCAAGACGGCGAACCACCCAGAGAGGGGGTGTACCAGGCTGCCAAAGAAGGAGAAAACCAGCCCCGCTCAGAAACAAGGAGAGCAAAGTTTCTCTGCTTTTCAGCCCTGGGATTGGGCCATGAGTGACTATTGCACTTTGAGCCAGTCTCAAAAAAGAAAAAAACAAAAAACCAATGGATTTTTCTTTTCAAGTGTTCTGGTAAGTTCAGATTTTTCCCACATCCAGTTGGCTTGAGACAAGGTCCATTGGCAGCATTATGGCCAACCCACTGAGCTATTATATAGAACTTACTCCTGAAAATGGCTGAAAAGAGAGACAAGGACTATAAGCAGGGCTGGGCTGCTCCTTCAGGGAAGCGAGCATCTTCCCCGACACAGGACATCTTCTCTGCGTCAGGGTGAGATCTGAACTTGCCCCATTTTTACCAATAAAGACAGTGAGGCACAGAATTCACAAAAACGGAAGGGATCCCCCTAGACAAGAGGTCCTCCCCTGGGCCACGTTAACCGCTAGCTGTGGGTCGATTCAAGGGAGCCTGTGAATTGGCAGACGGGGGGAGAAATTACCTCTTTATTTCAATAGAATTAGGTTTTATGCATTTAAAAATATGAAACGGAGGAGGCTTCCCCTGACTGAAAGGAGGGACATAAAACAGCGGGCTAGACCAGCCCCCTCATTTTACCAAGAAGAAAGCTGAAGCCCAAGGAGTGTATGGGCTCCATTGAAGATCCCGGGGGGCTGGAGGGGGATCCCCGCCAGAGCCAGCAGGGGAAGGAACCCGGGCCTCCTCCCCTACCTCCGAGGTCTGCGCGACTCCAGCTGCAGAGATCTGAGACAGAACCAGCCCCGGCCGCAGAGCTGACCCCTGCTAACGGCCCTACCGGACACAGGGGGGGCGCTTGGAACTTTGCCAAAGCCTTGTGGCGGCTCTCCTCCTCTGCTCCCCAGAATGAGCCCGTGGGGCAGGGCGGAGGCCTCCAGTCCAGCGTGCCCCCCCGTTACAGCCCCATCCAGCCCCCCGCGCTGCCCGGAGACCCACCTGCTGCTGCTGGGCCCGGAGGTCAGTAATCTCCTTCTGGTCCTCCTCTCGAAGCCGTTTCATGTCTTCACAGGACTGCTGCAAGTGGTTCCGCTCCCTCAGCAGCTGCCCGTTCTCCCTCCTCAGCGCATCCACGTCCTCCTTCAGTTGGGCCTGGTCACTCAGGAGGCGGTTGTGGAGGGTGCTGGAAAAGAGCCCTCGCCCTGAAGCTTGGGGGGGCCCAGGGGCCCCCCAGACCGACTCTCGCTAGAAGGGCCCCCCCACCCCCCGGGATGGGAGCAAGGACGGCCTGACTGACCACAGGCCGAAGTCAAGGAGCCAAACCAAGAAATGAGCTCAACCCATCAAGCCCCCCGACTCACCAGGCAGGAAGGGGAAGCCCACAAACAGGCCTTCCTACTGACGGGCTGGATGGCACCTCGGAAATGAGGAGCGCCCACCTGCCTAGAAACTACATAACCCTTAAGACCCGAGGCCTCGGAGCAGCTAGACTCAAGTGGATTAAGAGGGGAGGTACAGGGAGGCAGCTGGGTGGCTCAGCGGACTGAGAGTCAGACCCAGAGAAAGGAGGTCCTGGGTTCAAATCTGGCCTCAGACACTTCCCAGCTGTGTGACCCTGGCCATGTCTCTTAACCCCCATTGCCTAGCCCTGACCACTCTTCTGCCTTGGAACCAATACTCAGTATTGATTCTAAGATGAAAGGTAAGGATTTATTTAAAAAAAAAAAAAGAGGGGAGGTACAGGGGGGCAGTCCTGGGTTCAAATTTAGCCTCAGGCAAGTCTCTTAACCCCCATTGCCTAGCCCTTCTGCCTTAGAACCAATATACACAGCGATTCTAAGACAGAAGGGAAGGGTTTATTTGTTTTTTTAAGATTACTTAAAGCCTCAGGCCTGGACTGATACCAGAAGAAACTAGCTGGGTGCCATTGCTCAGAGAGGAAGAGGAAATGTGGTCAAAACCCAAGCGTTTCCCCTTCTCCAGAAAGGGAGAGCAGCAATGGGCTAAGGAACAGCCGAGGGTTCCAATAAATGCCCTAGCAGTAATATGGTGCAATGGAAAGAGCTTGGAATATTTCAGCTACCTTCTTGGCACTTACTACTGTGTGATCCTGGGCAAGTCTCGGGCCTCAGTTTCCACATTTGACAAATGAATATTGCTGCTCAGTCTTCTTTCAGTCATGTCTGACTCCATGACCCCATCTGGGATGTTGTTGGCAAAGATACTGGAGTGGTTTTGCCATTTCCTTCTCCAGCTTATTTGACAGATGAGGAAAGAGGCAAACAGGGTGAAGTGACTTGCCCAGGGTCACACAGCTATTAGGTGTCCAAGGCCAGATTTGTACTCAGGAAGATGCGTCTTCTTGAATCCAGGTCCAGCATTCTATCCACTGCCCCATCTAGCCGCCCAATGATTGAATGAGTTGGCCTATAGAGTCCCTTCCAGTTTTAGAACTAGAGAGCCAATGAACTAATTCAGACTGAAGGGACCTCTCCAACTATGCTATCATTTAGCCATCAAATGCAAATGTGGGAGATAGGTAGATAATCTGTATCCCCATTTGACAGATGAGGAAGCTCCAGGAGCCATATTGAAATAACTCCAGATGAAGTCCAGGCGCCATATTGAAATAACTAATGGATAAGCCAGGCCTAAACCTCAAAGATAGTTAAGAAGGTGGAAAGGAACCAGAAGTACAAAAATATTTCCAGCAGCTATTTTCATGAGAGCAAAGGACTGGAAACTAAGGAAATGGTCCTAAGTTGGGGAATGGCTGGTATACGGCATATGAACATAATGGAGTATTGTTGAGCTTTAAGAAACCATGAATGGAATGTTTTCGACAAGACCTGGGAAAACTGGTATAAACCAATGCAGAATAAAGTGAGCTCAACCAGGAGAATAACTTATAAAAACAACGACACTGCAAAGAAAGAAGATGACTTGGAAAGGCTGAAGAACTCTGTTTAATGCAGAGATCCATCATGAATGTGGAAGACCAATAATGAAGGATGTCACCCACCTCCTAAGAAAGATGGAATATAATGGAGGCAAAATGAAGAAGGAGACCCAAACATGGGGGCACAGTCAACGTGGGAATTTGTTTTGCTTGACTAATTTGTCATAGAGGTTATGTTTTTATTTTTCTTTGTAGGGACTGAGAGGGAAGAAAAAAATAAATAAATGCTGATTCATTTTACAGTCATTTTTAAACCTCGAAAGATCTGGTTGTAAGGAGGTTCAGACTCGTGCCCTGATGGGACCACACTTACTGGTAAAAGTCAGCCTCTTTGGCGACCTCCTCACATCTCTTCAGGGTCTTAGTGTGCTGGTTCTGGAGGGACTGTAGATCCGACATGGCCCTCATGCACTGAATCTTGAGCCTCTCATAGTCAGGATTCAGCTTGTGGTAGGGCCTGCCAGAGAGGAACAAAGGAAACCAAATTAGCCCAACCAAGACAAAGCAATGAGCATCCAACCCACCTTGGGCCAACAGTGAGAAATGGGACTGACAATCTAGGTACAATCTTTTCCTGGAGTTCAGATCTTTTCTCAAACACTCTCTGTGCAACCCTGAGCAAGTCGCTTAATTTCTGTCTGCCTCAGTTTCCTCCTCAGCAAAATAGGGTTAGTAATAGCATCTACCTTGTGAAGTTGTTGTGAAGATCAAATGAAATTATATTGGTAAAACACTTTGGAAATTTAGCTACACTCCTGGAGAAAAAGTGCTTTAAATTACCCAAAAGGCATTCATTTTCCCTAATTAGTCATCCCTTCTTCTTCTACATGTATGGTGAGATGCAAAGAACAATAAACTTGGGAATTTGGGGATTGTGTCAAGGAAGATCCTCCCTGAGAAGCCTGACCAGTCCATCAAACATTCCTGAAATAACAGCTGCACCAGGTTTGCATCCCTCTTCTTATGGTACGTCAATAAAAGTCAAGGCTTTGGGCTTGTGAGGGTGAGAACCAAGAAGAAGGAGGAAGAAGTCAGGAACAGAGCAGGCAGATGAAGGGAAGGAGGAAGAGACTTGCAGGCTAGGGACCGGATTGTCTACCTTTTCCAATAAACTTTATAAAATATATATCTGAGTAGAAATAGTATTTCAATTCTTACAGGGATTCAAATTTGAATCTGAGCTCTTGGCTTTGGAGTCCCCTCTTGGCCTTAGTTTCCCCTCAATAAAATGAGATGGAGCTCAAAGTTCTCTGAGAACCCTTCTATTTCTAGATCCGTACCCCAAGAAAACTGCCAGGATCTCAAAGAGGCTAATAATCCTGTTCTCTCCCTCCTTGAATTCTACTTCTTATAAGGCAGGACTTGCAGGATCAGTTAGATCAAGGAGTCTTTTCTCTAGCCTATCCACCACCCAATTTCCAAGCCAACCTCAGCTACTAATGCTCTCCTTCTCAAAACTACTTTGTAGGGGGCAGCTAGGTGGCTCAGTGGAAAGAGAGCCAGGCCTGGAGATGGGGGTGTCGTAGGTTCCAAGGGGGCCTCGGACACTTCTGAGCCTAGCAAGTCACTTAACCCCAACTACCTAGCTTGTATCTCTCTTCTGCCTTAGACAGAGTTTTGATTCTCAGATTAAGGGTATAAAAAAAAAAAAGAGACTTTGTATTTATTTTGTATACAAGTTACCCAAATAATGCAATTTTAAGTTTTAAAAGATTACATAGGCTAATAAATAAACATTCATAGCTTAAAACTATAGGCACAAAGGTGATTAGGTCTTTAAGAACAAACTCTGGCAAAAACCACTACATACAAGAACCAGACTAGATAAAGCCACAAAGACAAAATTACCAGAAAGCAGGCAACAAGGTCATCTTTTTTTTTTTTTGGTCAAAGAAAATTCCAGTCCACTAAGGCCTGAAGTGGTTATATTTGATATCAGTAGAAAGGCCATAGACACACACAAAGATAAAATCTCAGAACATTTGCATGATCCTGGGATCATTATTTGCCTAATTCAGGTTTGCTCAAGTCAATATAAAAAGGAATCTACATTCTCCAAGCTTGTGCCTTACCAAGTATACCCACAGGATTTTTAAAAGCCCAAGGCATCTGCTAGGGGGACAATCAGAAGTCATATTGGCTACAATTAAAACAAAATTGGTCAAATCCACTAGAGAACAGTCAGTAGTTAATGAAACTCTCCCCTCTAAGGTTCGCTTCTTTTTTTCTTTAAACCCCTACCTTCTGTCCCAGTCTCAAGAGTGGCAAGGACTAGGAAATCAGGGTTAAATGACTTGCTCAGCTAGGAAGTGTCTCAGACCAGATTTGAGCCCAGGTCCTCCTGATTCTACCCTGGCACTCAATCCACTGAGCCACCTATCTGCCCCTTAAATTCTTCTTTGTATCTAGGAATGTAGCTCTTTCCCTGCTAGCTTCTTCTTTACAATGTAAGCTCCTTGAGGGCAGAGGGCACCTAGCAATAAGACTGGCACATAAACAATGAATAAATGCTTGCTGGAATGGAATAAATCCATTATCTTGTAGATGCTGTGTTCAAGACTTACCTCTAATTTAAGATATCAAAGCCTAAATGCTATCTAAGCAGCCAGTTCAATGTAAGCTATCTATTTGGCACCGTAAAAATTAGGTTTCTAGAGAGGAGGGAGGGTTTGGTGCTTATCTTTCTGAATCCAGCACCTAGCATTGTATCCCAGCATTTAATAGATTCTTGATGGAGGAACTGAATGAAATCAGAACAGCAAAAGATGCCTGATGAATGAATGAATGAATGAATGAATGAATGAATGAATGAATGAATGAATGAATGAATGAATGAATGAATGAATGGATGAATGGATGGATGGATGGATGGATGGATGGATGGATGGATGGACGGACGGACGGACGGACGGATGGATGGATGGATGGATAAATGAATGGATGGATGGATGGATGGATGGATGGATAGATGGATGGATGGATGGATGAATGAATGAATGGATGGATGGATGGATGGATGGATGGATGGATGGATGGATGGATGGAAGGAAGTCAGAACAGAGAAGCAGGCAGAACATCTGACCTGCAGTCGTCAAAAGTTGAACCAGGAGATGACAAGGCCAGACGCTTCCTCAACTCATCCCTCTCTCGGGTGATCAGCCTCAGTTGAACCAAAAGGCTCTCCACTTTCTCATTGGCCTGCCTGCTGTCTGAGCTGGGGGGTGGAGGAGAGGACGCCTTTCCAGTCGTGCCTGGTGAGAAAGCAGATGATCGTTAGAATCTGTGACATTAATGGAGCGCGTGAATGCAGCCAGGAGTCTTACGTGCATGACCTGGACTAAGAAGCTTTCTAAGATCCCTTGAGACAAGGTACTATGGCTATTGACTATCCCAGTTTTCAGGAAGAACCAGAGTCAGAGATGAGTGGATTTGCTCAGAGGCCCAGTCTCAGAAGGGGTTTGAACTCATCTTCTTGTCTCCAAATCCAGGTTTCAATTCCCTGTGGGATGCTGTTCTACAGTCCACTGTCCTTCCTTCCCATCGAATCCCATCATGGTTTGGGCACCGACGCTGGCTCGCCTTCCTCAAAGGCCAGGATATTCAGATTCCCAGAGATGGAAATGGCCTTGAAAGCCATCCAGACTAACCTGTGTGACTAAAGAGCTGCCCTTCCATAGCACTGTGGACAAGCATTTTATATGCGTGCAGGACCTGGCCCAACACTTACAAATTATCCTGTGTCTATCTCATGTGTCCATGGTGGGTGTCATATTCCACATGATAAATACCCCAATTTATCATCTATACACACATACAGATGTAACTACATAACAAAACCACGTGAGAACTTTTAACATGACTACAGAGAGAGCATATCCCTACACAACCCACTCGCTGTTGTTTTCATGTCATCTCCCCACTAGACTTGAGCTCCTTGAAAAGGGGACTTTCATCTTTGAGTGGTCCAGAGTGGGTGCTTAATAAATGCTTATGGACTAGCTTAACCCTGGCTCTCCTGACAGCCAGTCCCACCATCCAAGAGAACATTTTGAATTGAAAGGACTGATAGTCTTGGCCACCACCTAGCCCAACCACCCAACTCAAACTCAATAAACCCAAAACAAGATTCATTTTCTTTCCCATCCCTCTTGGAAACTTTCCTTTGTCTTTCGAGGGGAGGATCCTCTTTTTAGTCACACCCAGGCTGGTTATCAGCCTTGGGATTGTCTTCTTATTCACTCTTATTTCCAAATCAGTTGCCAAATCTCATCAGTCCAGCCTCCACAACAAGGTTCTCTTCTACTCTCTATTGCCCTGGATCATTGTTTTCTCCTGGGTCTCCCTCCCTCAAATTTATCTTATCTAAATTCATCCTCCACTTCTAAGGTGATATTCCCAGAAGCAGGCCTCTGACCACATCTCTCTCTTTCTCCACGAACCATTTCAGTGGTTCCCAATAACTCTGGGATCAAATACAAACTCTTTTGTTTGACAGTTAAACTGGTTACAGCCTCCCCTTTCAAGAACTACCTTCCAGCTGTTCTGTTTCTTAAGGCCTTTTCTTGAGTTTTCTATCTCCAACTATGACTGAAAGCTTCCTAAGGTGAAGGACAATATAGCTCATACTGCTTTATGCAGTTATAAATCAACATGCATTTATGTGCAAGGCACTCTTTTAAGCTTCAAGCCTCAAACAGATCAGGAAAAGCTTCTAGTGGGGCTCAGTCAAAGGTGAGATGGGGATGCCTTCCATCCATGAGGAACAGGAGATGGTGTTATGTCCTGTCTTGCCCAAGAACATAAAGTGCCAAGAAGCCCACTTTCTAACTCAAGTAGTCTCATATGGATGGATAGATGCTTAATTAATATCTAGTAACATGGCACCCTCATATGAACAAAAGATGGGGCTACCATGCCTGGAGTTGGGAAGACCTGGGTTCAAATTTGGCATCAGCTCTATGACTCTACAAGTCAGTTAACCTCAACTGCCTACCTCTTTCTGCTCTTCTGTCTTAGAAATAATAACAAGACAGAAAGTAAGGGTTATTTTTAAAAAAGAAGATGGGGCAGATCATCTGTAGTTCATAGTGAAAATCTCATACCCCTCCATTAGAAGAAATTTACCCATTTGGCAGCATTATCAAGCAGAGGGGGGGACCAGGGCAAGTAACTCAAAGATCACATTCTGTCTGAAATCATCCCAAGCCATATTTGTGCATTTTAAACCTTGTAAGACATTTTCCAGCCCCATGAAATGGGATGATATTATTATTATTCCCATTTTAAGGATAAAGAAACTGAAGCCCCGAGAGTGGTCAAGTTTCATGACTCCACAAAATACAGGAGAAGAGTCAAACCCAGGTCTCCTGAATCCAAACTATTCCCCCTTCCCCATGAAATCTTATAAGAGCTGGAAAAAATCTTGTCCACCACTGAAGCCCAAACCCCTCCTCTTACAGATGAAGAAACGACAACCCTAAGAGAAGAGTAATTAATTTTCTAAAGGTTGTGAGGCAAGTTCATTACCTTTTGGCTCTTCTACCAATTCAATCTGTCTCAGCATGCTCTGGCTCAAAGCTCCAGTTCTCTTCCCCTAAATCACCCAACCTCTTTTCCAGTAACTCTTCTACCCTTCTCAGACAAACTAGATTCTGCCAGAAGCTCAAGTGGCTGCCAAAGCCCCACAGGAGCTCACCCTCCTCAGGTTTCCCTCCCAACTCAGGAGCCACAGGGTACTTATGAAGGGCTAGGATGCTGCCAGGACCTACCTTTGCCCAGGCTGCCAAATGCAGTCTCATCCTTGCCCCTCAAACCCCTTCTTCCTCCTTAAGAGCAAAGGAAACATGGTCCAGGAGCAGGTGCCAACCATGTGAAGAGAGGGGAAAGAGGAGAACGTCTTTGGTCCTAATCCACACGCCATACTCAGCTTTCCTCATACTGCTCCTTTTGTTCCTATCCTGATAAAAAGTGATCACAGCTACCAATCTCTCATGCCAGTCCTTATCTTCCCCTAATCGCCATGCCTCAATGATGCCTTGGTTCCTCAGGGTCAAGAGCAACAAAGGGCATCTTTTCACTTCTGGAAGACAAACAGTAGGTTCCTTACCAAAAACAGATTGGAGCCATGGATATAATCCAAGCCTATCATTTTGAGCATGAGAAGACCAAAGACCAGAAAGCCAGAGAATCCCAACAAAGAGCACAAAGCTGTCAGAAAAAGATGTGCCTAAAAAACTGGCTTATGGGGGACATCTGTTTGACCTCCCCACCATCAAGGCCTCTAACAAGGGGTCTCTAACAAGGAAGAGCTAACTAGTCCCCAAATCATCCATCAGAGAAGCTACCTAGGATGGCCAGTGGGAGTGAAGAGGGATAGGCAGCGCCATTGTTCCATTCATCCTCCCTGGGACTTCCCAAAACAAAATATCCTTCCCTGGCCTCTCCACGTGACCATTCTCTTCCTCGACCTATCTTTCTAGCCTCAAAGCACATTATTCTCCCCCTCCCTCTCTCAGCAATCCAGCCAAACTAGATTTCTCATGTCTTCAAACATGACATTCCACCGCCCACCTCCTGGTCTCTGCCCAGGCTGTCCCACAAGGCTCTCTCCTCTTTCTTTAAGATCTACCCATCCTCCATTTAAGGAGGGAGCCCAGGACAGCCATCTCTCATCATTTCCTACCTGGAAGTACCCCTGTAGGCATAAAAGGGGGCCTCTGGAATCTCATCATCCTATAAGTTCACACCAACTCTGAAACTGGAACTTCTCAATACCCAAACTGGGAGAAGAGGGAAGAAGGTGGGCAGGAGAGGGCTCCTCCCAGATGCTCTTTTATAGGGAGGGGGCCCAGGGCAATCAATTTATCATTTCCCACCAGCTCCACTCCTCCAGATTTTTATCATGCAAAAATTCTCCCCTCCTCACTGATCCTACTTCCTGGTCAACTCCCTTTTTTTCTGGGTTCTTCTCCCATTAGATGGTAAGTTCATGGAGGGCAGGGACTAAATTTGTCACTCTTCCTATCCTCAGTACTGTGTATAGCATCAGGCACACAGTAGTAGGCATTTGCCACAAGCAGAGGGCTCTGTTTACGGTTTGGAGAGAAGTCAGGAACCTTGGAGTAAAAAAAGGAGGGCATAACCCAAAATGGGAACACATCTGGCAACCTTGGGCAAATTGCTTAATAAAAGCTTATCTCTCCGCAGTGTTTAAGGTTTTCAAGCCTCTTCCTTATCTCCTTTGGCCTTCAACACAACCAAGTGAAATGGGTTTCAGAACTACAGATGAGCAAACTAAGTCACCAGCCTATAGTCTCAAAGCTACAAATTATCAGCAGTAAAATTTGAACCCAAGTCTTTTGGACTCCAAATCTGACCACTGTGCTGTGTACAGTCACTGCTGACTTCTCTGGGTAAGTTTCCCCAGCTGACATAATAGATCCTGTCTGACCTATCTTACTGGTTTGTCTTGAGGATCAAATGAGATATAAAACCATTGAAAGAGAGAAAATGATAAGGAAATTTAAGGTATTTTTTGGTAATATTTCACTTTTCCTTAGAAAATGAAATCAGAGGGGCAAAGAATTACAGCTAGAAGGAGGGCTTTCAGGTTATCTAGACCAACACATCATTTTACAGATAAAGGAAACTCCTTTATAAACTCCTATAAAGGAGGCTCCAGGAGGTTTAAATGACTTGCCCAGTACTACACAGATTAGAAGAAACAGAGCCAAGATTTAAAACTTCTGACTTACCATTCTTTTCCAGCCACCACAGAGGGAAAAATTTTTCCAGATTACAGAAATCTAGCCATTAAAGTTAACATAAACATCTTTTTTTTATTCTCTAAATACTTTAATTTTAATGGAAATCTTTCTAAATATTTTTTAGTTTTTCTAAAATATAACACCAAGTCGTCCACCTTAGTCTCATTTCATTGGCTAACTGTGGTGTCAAGGTGACCAGTAGAGTACATTGGGGTCTATCTGTTGGGACTTGGAACCTGATTGGTCCACCCACCCCCCAGCCCCTAACATCTGCTAGTTGTGGAACCTTGGACTAGTACCATCACCTGAGATTCAATTTCCTCGGGGGCTGAATTAGATGGCCTATAAGGTCCTCTCCAACTCAAAATCTATGATGCTATGATCCATTGATACCCTCAAAGTATTAGGTAAAATCTAGATAGGCCTCCAGAAAGGTGGGTTGGCCCCCTGCCCTGGTATCCCACTTATAAGAGAGTCCCACAGAATGAGCTGCTTTGACGATGAGATCACAGACCACCTCTGGCAAGTTTTTCACCAAAATGGGAGGGTTTGGGAGACAATAGATCTAGCCACCAATTCTACATATCTGTCACCTGAAGACAAGCCAAGATGGATTCACAGTGGTTCATCTCCTGGAAGATTCTGAAGGGATGAATTATTTGGCCAGAGCAATTCTCAAAGATGAAGTCAAAGGTAGGTTATGATGGTCAATGGAGGAGGGAAAATCTATCCCACTGAAAATTATAATTCTTCAAAGTTTTGAAGGATGCTACCTGATACAGGTGACAGCTACCCTGGGCATCATTTAACTTTTTCTACTAACAAAAATTCAGCAGTTATAGACATAAATTAGACTGGGCTATGATTAATACAGTGGTGCCTTCCAGGTTAACTAAAGTTCACACCTAACTGCCTGCCAAAATTGCTGTCTGGATCTTCAGAGTTTATTTAAAACACATAAAACCCTGTGTTCCTAAAAGAATTAGCTATGCTTTTGTAGATTTTTTTTTTTTTAAAAACCCTTACCTTCCATCTTGGAGTCAATACTGTATATTGGCTTCAAGGCAGAAGAGCGGTAAGGAATAGGCAATGGGGGTCAAGTGACTTGCCCAGGGTCACACAGCTGGGAAGTGTCTGAGGCCAGATTTGAACCTAGGACCTCCCATCCCTAGACCTGGCTCTCAATCCACTGAGCCACCCAGCTGCCCCCTTTTCTAGATTTAAGCATGGGAAAGGAAATAGTTGTTGTGTTTGTGGATTTTTATTGTCTTTTTGCAATCTTCCCCTTTATGATCAAATTTTCCTTTACCATCATGTGGTCTCTTTATAACCTTCCCTTATAATTGTCCTTTTTTTAAAAAAAAAAACCCTTACCTCTGTCTTAGAATCAATCAATCCAAAGCAGAAGAGTGGGGAGGGCTAGGCAATTGGGATTAAATGACTTGCCCAGAGTCACATAGTTAGGAAGTGTCTCAAGCCATATTTGAACCCAGGTTCTCCCATCTCCAGGTTTGGCACTTTATCCACTAAGCCATCTAGCTGCCCCTTTAGATAAGTCTTACTATTATCTAGCAACAAAAGAGGATTGTCAAGGAAAACTAGATAATCTAGCTTGTTAAAATGAAGAAAAAAAAAACTTTAACCCCATTTTTGAATCAGTAGATTCTGACCTCATGTTCTCCCTCTCTCTACCAAAGCTCTTACTGGTCAGTAGAGCATAAGCACCTTAAGGGAAGGGCCTGCTTTAGTTTCTTTCTTTGGTTCTCTTTACATAAAATACCAACTTGCACACAAACACTTAATAAATACTTCCTGAAAATAGATCTTGATCAATGACACATGTAAAAACCCAGGGGAATTTTGTGTCAGTTACGGGAGTAGAAGGGGGGTTAGGAGGGGAAGAATATGAATCTTGTAACCATGGAAAAATATTCTTTTTATTGATTGATTGATTGATTGATTGATTTTAATTTTGTTTGGTCAATTTCAAACATTATTCCTTGGTTACAAAAAGCATATTCTATTACTCCCTCCCCTCTCCCAACCCTTCCCGTTGCTGACACGTAATTCCATTGGGTATTACATGTGTCCTTGATCAGAATCTATTTCCATGCTGTTTGCCCTAGAATGTTCCTTTAGTGTCTATATTCTCAATCATATCCCCCTCGACCCATGTAATCAAGCAGTTGTTTCTCTTCTGTGTTTCTACTCATGGAAAAATAGTCTAAATTAATTAATTAAATAGTCATCCTCAGTTACTGAGAGACTACTACTATACTATATAATATATAAACAAACAAATAAATACTTCCTGAATGGAACCAAATTAACAAATCATAATGGAATAATTGTGGTATTGCTGTATTATCATCATTAGTGACACCAAAGTGATTTGCTTAATTTAGAGTAATAGCCAATACCATTTGGCTGGTTAAGTTTAGTAACATTTCCAACAGTCTGCAGTGACAACTCAAGGTAGAAGTAACTAGACTGGAGAGCTTTCCTGATGAGGAAAATATACATTCTTAGAGATATTATTAGTAATAATAATTAGAAATATTAATAATGGGGGATAGGCAGGTGGCTCAATGGATAGAGAGCCAAGCCTGGAGGTAAGAGGGAGGACCTGGGTTCAAATTTGACCTCAGACATGTCCTAGCTGTGTGACTCTGGACAAGTCACTTATCCCTAATTGCCCAATCCTTACAGCTCTTCTGCCTTGGAACTGACTTAGTCTGGATTCCAAGAGAAAATGTAAGGGCTTAAAAAATATAATTAATAATGATAGCAGACATATATAATATTTTGACATTTACAAAGTATTTTACATCTACTATCTCATTCAATTCTCTCAACTCTGGGAGGAAATATTGTCATTATCTCCATTTTTTTTTCATGGTTCATGCACAGTCCTTAGTTTATTAGTTTTTAAAACTTATGAATTTGTCATCTGATATACAAGACAAGTTGATTTTCATTTTGAATTTTAAAAGTGCTCTTTAAAAATGAAATGACACATTATCTCCATTTTAGATAAGGAAACTGAGTCTCCTACATAGACCCAAAAGGCATTAAATGGTAATGTCCAAGCATTATAGCACAGCCATTAGATAACTGTCAACTTCCAAGTTAGGAAGAGTGAGATTTGTGTCTGACAAATACCAACTCTGACCTCCAAATCACTTAACCTCCTCAGACTCTTTTAAGCTGTAGCAATTTCCTCCCTGGAAGTTCTTCAGACCAATAAAACCACAACTAAAATTAGAAAACATTACAAACTGGTTGGTGATAAGAGGCAGATAAGTTCACGTATTTTTTTAAAAAATCATTTTTTGGTTATGAATGCTGTCTTCCCAGCTTCCTTTTCTGCTGCTTTCCTTCCTGGAATGAGCTCCACCGAGGAAGAAAAAGGAACACCTTATCCCCATCACCTGTTGAAAATGACAAGTCAGTATCAGGTGGGCGTGGCTGCAGGTTGTCACCCTGGAAACCAGTTCTCCTCCTTTCCATCCCTGGGGGATAGCTCCTTGGCTGTGGAAGAATAATACAACTAGTGGTACTCCTCTAGGTGGGAACAGGTAAGAGACAAAGGACGGAGGAGCAATGTGACCCAGAGCATCAGCAGCCAAAGAAAGGCCATGCCTAGTTTCCTTTCTAAATCCACATCTCAAAAGAGGGAAATACTTGTAAAAGTACTTATAATGGTGCTTGGGGGGGAAAATGGTGATTGGCACAGAGTAGTTGCTATATCAATGCACAATCCCTTCTCTTCCAACCCCCCCCCCCCCCACCGCTCTCAGTCTGTCCTGAGAAACTTCCTCAGTGAGAATCTTTTTTTTTTCTTTTAAACCCTTACCTTCCTTCTTAGAATCAATACTAAGTATTAATTCCAAGGCAGAAGAATGCTAAGGGCTAGGCATTAAGGGTGATGTGATTTGCCCAGGATCACACAGTTAATAAGTATCTGAGGCCAGATTTGAACCCAAGACCTCCCATCTTTAAGCCATCCAATTGCCCAATGAGAATGTCTTAACAACTGAATACAACATTTAAAAGAATATGTAGGCCTGGGGCTAATGATGATCGCAAGCCTGGAGAAAATAACTTTCCAGGGTATATTTGTTATGGAGTCATTTTCAGTCATGCCTGACTCTTCATGAACCCATTTGGGGTTCTCTTGGCAAAGATACTGGAGCAGGGGGCAGCTGGGTAGCTCAGTGGATTGAGAGTCAGGCCTAGAGATGGGAGGTGCTGGGTTCAACCTAGCTCTGTGACCCTGGGCAAGACCACTCTTCTGCCTTGGAACCAATACGCAGTATTAATTCTTATTTTTTTATTATTTTATTATTAGATATTATTAATATCTATGCCAAGCAGCCCAGGGCTGAAGTCACGGATTTTACAATAGATAGATGGTAGGGGCTTAAAACAGAAGAAGCCCAGGAAAACGTCCAGGGCCATGTCCCCAGATGGAAGTGATCTGAGAATCCCAGCTAACCTCAAGTGAATTGATCTCGGTTCTCTGACCAAAACTTCTGAATGAGGACAGGAAAAGAATAGCAATTACCTAAACTGCAATAGGGAACAAAGTCGGATGGAGCCAGGAAATGTTAACATGAAGCACACGTACTACCTGTGCAACGTGGGACAAGGAGTAAGGACAGAAAGGATAGCAAATCAAAATGAATGCCCATCCCAGCCATCCTAGAAAGAAATTTTGCTAATACTACTACTACTAGGTCTATACTTTAGAGATGAAAGATAAAAAGGACCCAAATATCAAAAATATTTAAAGAAGTATTTTTGTTATCCCAAAGAAGTGCAAACTAAGGAGGTGGCCATCAGTTAGAAAATCATTGAATAAATTACAGCATTTGAATGTTAGGTAATATACAACAGGAAATGACGAAAAGGGACGGTTTTCAGAGAAACCTTGAAAAGATGTGTATGAATTGATGCAGAATACACTGAGAAAATCCATCCTTGGTTTTTCTCTCATTCTCTCTACATATCCAATTCATTGACAGACCTTATCTTTCTCCCTTCACAACAGCTTTCATCTATGTCCTCTTTTCTCTTCTCCTACAAATAAGATCCTCCTAGTTCAAGCCCTCATCATCTCTTGCCTGGACTACTGCAATATTTACTAATTGGTGAACCTCCTTCTGCTCTGTCTCTCCACTCCAATCCAGACTTCATTCAGCTTTCAATGTAATTTTTCTAAAGCACAGATCTCACTAGGACACCCCCCAAAAAGAGGTCCAGTGACTCCCTAATACCTCCAGGATTAAATAAAAATCCTCTACTTGGCATTTAAGGTTCTTCCTAATCTGTCCCCTCTAGGCTTCTCACATCTTAATCCCTTCAGGTACTCTACCTTCCATTTAGACGACTTTACACTGGACATGCTCTGCCTCTTTCCCTGCATTCCTTCAAGAGTCTGCTCATATCCCACCTTCTGGAAGAAGTGTTTCCCAGTCCCCCTTCCCCTAAGCCACTAATTCCTTCTCCCTTTTATACTATTTTTATCTACTCTGCATATATCTTATGTGTTCCAAACTATTTCCTTGTTGTTCCTATTAGTAAGCTCCTTGAGGGCATGAAAGAATTTTTGCCTTTCTGATGTTCCTGACACTTAATCAATTACCTACTAGATGCTCGTTGCCTGGCAGAGGAAGGATGCTACCCATTTTGTGACAGAGAGGTGATGGGGGGCTCAAAGCTACAAAACAAGACATTGTCTCAGACATGGCCAATGTGGAAAATGCTACCAGGAATGTTTCTCCCATTCCTTCACACCCACCCCTTTCCAGGAATCAGAAATAAACAGAAAGGAATGATTTTTAATATCTTGAAAGTTGGGAATGACCACAGTGCCAATAGTCAACAAATTACACTTATCAACCAATCAGGAAGTCTTTATTATGTGTCAGTCCCTGTGTTAAGCACTAAGGACACAAAGAAAAAGCAGAAACAATTCATGCCTACAGAGTGGGGAAACAACACAAATTAAATCAGAACTAAACACAGAACAGACGTTATTAGCACTATAAAGGAAATATGAAATGTAGGATAGAAACAGCCTTTTTTTTTTTTAAGTCAGAGGACCTGGCTTCAAAATTTGAATAACTAAGCTAACATGGTTACTTCTTACCTAGGTGGCTTTAGGCAAGTCCCCTAATTTCTTAGGGCCACCATTTTTTCATATGTAAAACAAAGGGACTAGACCACATAATTTCTATATTCCTTTCCAACTCTAAAGCCTTTAGCTCTATTTAGGAATTTCACTTTTCCAGAGGCAACAAGTATAGCAATATGCTTCAGAACAGCACTTCAAGCCAGGTCTTCCTTGCTCCAAGGCTACCATATTCTCATGACACCATGATATCTCTCTAGGCACTGAAGACATAAAGATACAAAAGGACACAGTTCCTGTCCTCAAGGGGAAATGGGAAAAAATAAAGGATAGAGACATGTCACAAACAAGAATGACACAATACCTATAAAGGGCAGCACTTATAGTATTGGATCTGAAGTCAGGAAGACTCATCTCCCTGACTTCAAATCAAGCCTTAGACACTCACTGTTTGTGGGACCCTGAGCAAGCCACTTAACTCTTGTTTGCTTCAACTTTCTCATCTGTAAAATAAGCTGGAGAAGGAAATAGCAAAACCATTGCAATATCTCTCCCTCCCAACCCCCCCCCAAAAAAAATTCAAATGAGGTCACAAAGAATAGGAGGAAAATACTGAACAACAACAACAATCAACATCAACAATATCTGTAAGTTAATGTGCTCATAAAATGTGATTCTGGCAAGGGAAAGATCCAGGCTGACCCAAAAGGAAATATGAGAGGCAACACAGAGACAGAGAAAGAAAGACAGAAAGAAACAGAAAGGCTTCATGGAAGAGATAATGCCTGATCCAGGCATCAAGAAGTAAAAAGGAACTTTCAGCAAGTCAAAGAACTGTAAAGGGAGTCAGGGAAAGCCTCTGAGGATACACAGAAGCAGAAGATAAAATTAGAAACCACTAGTAGCATAGTTAGGAGGGAAATGCAGAGGGCATGAAGGCATGTAGACTCAAAGGAGATAGCAGAAATAGAGTGCATTGATGAGAAGTGACTTAAATGCCAAGGTAAGGAACTTGTTTATATTCTATCTTCTGGGCAACAGGAAGCTAAGGAAGGATCTGAATAAAAGCAATGACAAAATACAGAAGCAAATGAAAGTAGACCCTGCAATAATCTAAGTGAGGAGTTAGTTAGGTAACCTACTAAACCACATCAGTTTATTTGTCTAACCAAAGCCTCACTAGATCCAAGAATTTACTCAATTCTCTTAATCCACTTTCACTTATTCTACAAAAAGGTATGGAATTTTAATTGCCAAAACCAATCTCTCTATCTCTCTCTCTCTCTCTCTCTCTCTCTCTCTCTCTCTCTCTCTCTCTCTCTCTCTCTGTCTCTCTCTCCACCTCCTCCCCTCCCTCTCTCTCCTTCCCTTCCTCTTCCTCTTCCTCTTCCTCTGTCTCTCTCTCTGTCTCTCTCTGTCTCTCTGTCTCTCTGTCTCTCTCTCTCTGTCTCTCTCTCTCTCTCTCTCTCTCTCTCTCTCTCTCCTCCCCTCCCTCTCTCTCCTTCCCTTCCTCTTCCTCTGTCTCTGTGTGTGTGTCTCTCTCTCCCCTTCCCTTCCTCTGTCTTTCTCTCTCTGTCTCTCTCTCTCTCTCCCCTTCCCTTCCTCTGTCTCTGTCTCTCCCCCCCCTCCCCTCCCTCTCTCTCCTTCCCTTCCTCTGTCTGTCTGTCTCTCGCTCTGACTCTCTCTCTCTCTCCTCCCCTCCCTCTCTCTCCTTCCCTTCCTCTTCCTCTGTCTCTCTCTCTGTCTCTCTCTCTCTCTCTCTGTCTCTCTCTCTCTCTCTCTCTCTCTGTCTTTCTCTCTCTCTCTCTCTCTCTGTCTCTGTCTCTCTCTCTGTCTCTCTCTCTCTCTCTCTCTCTCTCTCTCTCTCTCTCTGTCTCTCTCTCCACCTCCTCCCCTCCCTCTCTCTCCTTCCCTTCCTCTTCCTCTTCCTCTTCCTCTGTCTCTCTCTCTGTCTCTCTCTGTCTCTCTGTCTCTCTGTCTCTCTCTCTCTCTCTCTCTCTCTCTCTCTCTCTCTCTCTCTCTCTCTCTCTCTCTCTCTCCTCCCCTCCCTCTCTCTCCTTCCCTTCCTCTTCCTCTGTCTCTGTGTGTGTGTCTCTCTCTCCCCTTCCCTTCCTCTGTCTTTCTCTCTCTGTCTCTCTCTCTCTCTCCCCTTCCCTTCCTCTGTCTCTGTCTCTGTCTCTGTCTCTCCCCCCCCTCCCCTCCCTCTCTCTCCTTCCCTTCCTCTGTCTGTCTGTCTCTCGCTCTGACTCTCTCTCTCTCTCCTCCCCTCCCTCTCTCTCCTTCCCTTCCTCTTCCTCTGTCTCTCTCTCTGTCTCTCTCTCTCTCTCTCTCTCTCTCTCTGTCTTTCTCTCTCTCTCTCTCTCTCTCTCTCTCTCTCTCTCTCTCTCCCTCCTTCCCTTCCTCTGTCTCTCTCTCTCTGTCTCTCTCTCTCCCCTCAATTAAAAGAATCCCTTTCAGTTGAGAACTAAAGAGCCTGCTGTATGAAACAATATGAAAAACTATTTCTGAAAAACCTGAGAAGACTTTTATCAACTGATACAAAGTAAGGTCCGCAGGACCAAGAGAACAATTTATAAAAATAGCGACAACAAAACTGTAAAAAAACAAACCACTTTGAAAGAGTTAAGAAGTCTGAGCGACACAATGACTGATCATGAACCATGCTATTACTCATCTTGTTCTCAGGACAAGATATATATTTTTGGATGTCGTCATTACAAGAATATGTTTTGTCCAACTATGCATTTATTACAGAGGTTGTTTTTCTTGTTTTCTTTTCCCCAATGGGAAGAAAATGAGAGAGAAAATATTTTCATGATTGAATAAAATAAAATTGTTAAAAGATATAAGGAGGAGGCAGCTTAGTAGCTAAGTGGACAGAGTGAGGCTAAAGATGAAGGTCCTAGATTCAGATCTTTTCTCAGACATTTCTTAGCTATGTAGCCCTAGACAAGTCATTTGACCCAACTGCCTAGTCCTTACCATTCTGTGGTCTCAGAACTGATACTTAATATCAATAATAAGAGAATTAAAAATTAAATTTTTAATTAAAATTAAATTTAAAAAAATTTTAAAATTAAAAAAATATATAGTTTTTTTGTTTTTTTTTAAGACATTAAGAGCCAAATTCTGCCTTGCCCTAATCATGCCTATATTTCATTAAGGCAATATTCAGCCAACTTGAACTAGAAGGGGTTCCCTAAATTCTTTTGACTGGTCCTTATTTATACAAGCTGTCCCCCATGCCTGAAAGGCACTGCACTCTGTCTTCTCCTCTCCGACTCAGAATTCTTTTCTTCTCCTAAGGTTTAACTCAGGTACCATGGCTGCCAGGAGGCCTTCCCAAATCCCAGGGGTTTTCAATAATCTTTCCGTCCCAATTTTCTTTGTACTCTTACATATTTATAACCATGTCACATCCCCTCTAGTAGACTATAAGCTTCTTGAGGGTAGGGACTATTTGTCTTTTATCCTCTGAAACCAACATGGTCATCTTGCACAGAGGAAGACCTTCAAAAATTATTTTCTTCTTTTATTCCGTGTTAAAAATGACGGCTCGGGGGCAGCTGGGTAGCTCAGTGGATTGAGGACCAGCCCTAGAGACAGGAGGTCCTAGGTTCAAATCTGACCTCAGCCACTTCCTGGCTGTGTGACCCTGGGCAAGTCACTTGACCCCCATTGCCTAGCCCTTACCATTCTTCTGCCTTGGAGCCAATACACAGTATTGACTCCAAGACAGACGGTATGGATTAAAAAAAATGATGGCTCTATGGGAGGAGTACAAGGGAAGGTAATACAGGGAAATCCAAATGATGAAAAAAACAAAAAATAGTCTTTAAAAAGTTTTAATTTAATTGTAAAAAATAAGAAAAAAATTATCCAATTGAATTCAGTGTCAAGGTATTGATTGATGCTCAATAGAAACTAGTAAAGGATACAGTTTGGCTGTTCAGTTCTGGGGAAGATTTGTAAGAAAGAAGGAAATTGAATGAGTGTACATGGGCACATACACTCAATATTCTTGTTGCTTTAAACAATCACACTGGAATGTCCTATTATTGGTGAGCTGCATTAAGTAATCATCCCTTCCCCAAAGGCATAAAAATAACTACTCATAAAATAAAAAACAAATAAAAGGGAGGCTTAATGAGAGAAAGAGAGACAGCAAGGAAAGAGAGAGATTGTGGTGGTGGAGAAAGAAGGACGGTGGGAGAGAGGAAGGACGGAGAGAAAGAGAGGGAGAAAGGTGGGAGGGAGAGAAAGGGAGAGAGAGGGAAGGAGGGAAAGGGACAAGAGGAGAGGGGGAGAGAGGGGGAAGGAGAGAGAGACAGACAGAGGCAGAGAGAGACAGAGAGAGAAAGAAAGGGAGGGAGATAGGGAGAAGGAGAGAGATAGGGAAGAAGAGGAAGAGGTACTAGAGGGAGAAGGAGGGAGAAGGAAGGAGAGAGACAAGACAGATAGAGGCAGAGAGAGACAGAGAAAGAAAGGGAGGGAGAGAAATAGAGAGGAGGAGAGAAATAGGTAAGAAGTGGAAAAGGTGCCAGAGGGAGAGGGAGGGAGACAGACAGACAGATAGAGGCAGAGGGACAAACAGAGAGAAAAAGAAAGGGAGGGAGAGAGACAAAGAGGAGAGAGATAGGGAGGAAGGGAGAGAGACAGATAAACAGACAGACAGAGGCAGAGAGAAAGAAAGGGAGGGGAAAAGACAAAGAGAAGGAGAGAGATAGGGAGGAAGAGAGAGAGAGGAGAGAGAGGGAGGGGAGGGGGAGAGAAGAGAGAGAGAGAGAGAGAGAGAGAGAGAGAGAGAGAGAGAGAGAGAGAGAGAGAGAGAGAGAGAGAGAGAGAGAGAGAGAGGGAGAGAGAGGGAGAGAGAGAGGGAGAGAGAAAGAGGGAGAGAGAGAGAAAGAGAGGGGGAGAGAGAGAGGGAGAGAGAAAGAGGGGGAGAGAGAGAGAGAGAGAGAGAGAGAGAGAGAAGGAGGAAAGGGGGGGGGGAGAGAGAGAGACAGAGAGAGAGACAGAGAGAGAGAGAGAGACAGAGAGAGAGAGAGAGAGAGAGAGAGAGAGAGAGAGAGAGAGAGAGAGAGAGAGAGCTCACACTCTCTAAAAGCCTTTCAGCATCAAAATCTGGTCAAAATCTGGTCACGTAGCAGAGAAAACTCACGCTGCTTCTAGAATCAAAAGTGAGGCCTGCTTCCCATCTGCCTGTGACAGCAGAAAGAGAGCCTGAGGGATGAGTCTTGGCTCTCCCTCATGCTCCTGACGTAAGTGGAAAGTCGCTGACAGACTGAAATGGAAGGGGCATTAGCAAGGTCCCCCACTCCAAAAAGCCATCACCAGCTGAGACCTGACCCTCTAAAACTACTGATTATTTTCTTTTGGCTTAAACATCACCCTCTGCCCTTTAAAAGTCCAAATGTTCTTGGTAGGGAAAAGTATTAAGTCCCTAGCCCTTTAGTGAGAATGAGCTCACTTTTCTCTGTCCCTTGGAGGAGGGACCAGGGTAACATTCGGAGCCCTGGGCCCTGCTGGGAAGCAGCAAACAGGAATAAAGAGCCATCATTGAATCCTCACAGAATCCCTCTTTGTTCAAGGTTCCGTTCAAGTACCACCTTCTCCATGAAGCTTTTCCGGATTTCCCCACCCACCACTAGTGTCCTCCCTCACAACTATCTTCTAATTAGCTGCCTTGTGTTTTTTTGTATTTATTCTCATTTGAGTTTGTTCTGTACATACTATTGCCTCCATATATTTATTTTGCATATACTTATTGTCATTCTGTACATATTTATCTCCTTCCCACTCATTCCCAGTCCCTACACCACTACCCCAACAACAAAAAAAAGAAAGAAAGAAAAACAAGATTCAAACCCAGATCCCTTGAAACCAAATCCAGCATTCTTTCTATCAACCATACTGTAACGGTCCACGTTCAGGTCCTCGCCCTGATCTACTCTGCCAGCCTAAAAAGTCAACTCCTTAACCTCTGGGGTCTCTTCCAGCTCAGAACCTATGGCCTTACGTTCAGTGTTCCATTCATAATTTTGCCAGGGACTGACCCTATCCCTTCATCCCTTCAATTCCTATACAAATAATTCCAAGGAGAACAATGAATATAGACAGTCTACAACACGCAGCCCCTCGTTCTAGAGAGGTCCAAGGAACGGTATAGGAAAAAAGATTTCCTTTATTCAGAGGGCTTCAAAGAAGCTCCCATAGGAACTGTCCATCACTGTTTCTATGGTGAGTATATTAAAAAAAAAATGGAAAGATGGTTGGCCTCACCTCCTACGACATCTGAAATCAATATCCCCAAAACACAAACATTTCAGCCTGGAATGGTGTGTTCCTGAGCGCTGCCTGGCAAGCCAGTTCCATGATCAAGTCAAGATTTTAGAAAGGGGGTCCTTAGCAGGGAAAAAAAATAATTTTGTACAAGCTGTACAAACCCTTAGTTTCCTCATCTATAAATGAACTCCTTTCCCATTTAAATGTCTCATTCTATTCCTGGTTCCTGGATTTGAGAGGTAAGGGCCTAAAGACTGATTTCATTTCTTACAGTTGCTGGAGATGTTGAGCCTAAAAAAGAAGATTCAAAAGATGATAAATGTCCACACGAATTTTTAAGACTGCGTCTCCCTATTTCACGCACTCGTGGCTCCCTTTCCACTCTAATGGACACGGGAGTGTTGACCAGATCCATCTCCAAACTGGGCTGACTCACATGTACACTTTTTCAGCTTGGCTCACCGCAGCTCAATACCCCAGAGCCCAAGAGATCTTTCAGCCTCAGGCTCCCCCAATAGCAGGCATTAGAGACAAACAGTACCACATTAGGATCTTCAAGACGTTAATGGACTGTCCATTAAAAACAGAGAGAGCTTTACTCCAGAGGGAAGAATGAGAAGCCACAGAAAGTTGCAAAGAAACAAATTTGATCTTGCTTTTAAGAAAGAACTCCCTAATAATGAGAGCGTTACAAAAATGGAATGGGCTGCTTCTGGAGATAGTGAATTTCTTTCTCCCTGGAGATGTTCAAGTAAAAGAATAATGCCTGGTGATGCTGTAAGAGGGATTGCTTTTCAGATAGGAGTTGGACTAGACAGCCACTTGAGTCACTTGCAACTCTGAAATTCTATGAATCTATGAAAAGGACTTTGGCTTGTGCTGACAGGCTTCCAGAGAAGAATTACAGGCTCTACAAGGCACTGGTATGGAAAAACATCCATTGTCCCCAACAATTGCCTCTCGTGTTGACATTACAGCCTGGTTTTCTTCTCCTCATTTAAGAGGATCACTTCACTGCTTATTAGAGAAAACTTGGCTGAATGAGAATGCAGTGGGAGAATCTGAAACGTTTCAGATCAACTGGGAAACATCAGCCCCTCCAGCTCTGAAAGCCCACCAGGCACCTTTACCTACAGGTAGACTGGCAGAGGGCCACACACCTATGGACTCTGGCTCCCCTGGCACTTCCTGAAAGGCTGACACGTTGGCAGAGTGGTACTCACCCACACTGCTGAGGGAACTGCTGCTCTCTGAATCCGAGGGCATGATGGACAAGACACTGTAAGTGGATCCTGGGAATGAAAGGGGAGACAAATTATTAGAACCCTAATTTGTCCCTCCTCCTGCTGGCTTTTTGCCTCCCTCAGCAGTTGACCAGAATATAGCCAATCAGATCAGACAGTCGCTGTTTCTACCTGCTGACCACCGACATACTCTTTAACCCCTTGCCATCTGGCTTCCACTCCCGCTATTCCTCTAGAACCATTCTTCTCTCCGACATCACCAATCAAATCTCCTAATCATCATCGCCAAACCCAGAACTCTTTTCTCAATCTTCAGCCTCCTGGAGCCTTTAATATTGAATAATCCTCTCCTTCTGGAGACACTCTTCTGCCCCATCAGACAAAGAATTAACCTGATTACTTCCTACCTGTCTGTCTGCTCCCACTTGCCTCTTTTTTCCTGTCTAAGATTCTAGCACAGTTCCTCTTATCACCCCACATTTTCTCCTTTGGCAACCTCCTCCAGTCTGAAAACTTCAAGGATCAGCTCTAAGTCATTCGGCTTCTTCTTTCCACCAGAGCACTAAAATGTAGTCCTCTCTTGAGACACCTCTGCCTGGTGGTATACTGTCTGCCTCAGTTTCCTCATCTGCAAACAGGATTAATAACAGCCTGATCTCATAGGGTTGTTGTGAAAATCAAATGAGATAATATTTTAAAAGCACTTAGCACAGTGTCTGGAACATAGACATTGAATAAGTGCTTGTTTCCTTCCTACAATGAGGGTATTGCCCCAGATGATCTCCAGTATCAAACACTATAAATCCATGTTTAAAACCAAGCTTACCTCCACCTCCCAAAGAAATCAATCTCCTTCTTCTAAAAATGTAAGAACCACACATACCCTGTCTCACTTCAGAAACTCCAGCTCAGCATTGTGGGTTTTTCATTCATTTCTCTACCCTTTAACCCACACTTGTAATTTACTCAAACACTAATCTGTATGAAAGGGGTTCTCCCATTGGGATATTTTCTTCAATATACCTGCCATTCCTGTGAAACAGTTCAGAACATGAAAGTTCAAATAATTCCACAATCACTTTTTTCTAAATCTGTTTTCAAAAGGTGCTTTTTTTTTTAACTTTTACCTTCTGTTCTAGTATCAATTCTAAGACAGAAGAGTGGCAATTAAGGTTAAGTGACTTGCCCACGGTCACACAGCTGGATATATATAGCACTTTTAAAATAAGAAGTCAAAACACTATGACAATAGCAGGAAGCACTCTCAAACAGCACAGTAACTGGCATTCAAGTTGGCAAAGGATATGATAATCATGACCTCTCTCAAACCTCACTACAAGGATGTAAGCTACCAATGTATTAGCAACATTTTATAAATGTCAGAAGACTGTCCAAGATCAGACAATCAGGATAGCCAGCATATGCTAGAAGTGGGATTTGAACTCAAGACTTTCTGACTTCAAAAAGATGCCAGCCTACAAGTTGGATGGCAGGGACAGAGAAGTGCAGGCTTTGCAGGCTTGTTTTCCAAAGTCTCTTCACTAGAAAAAATGGAAATAAAATAAACATGACACAAAAACATCCCCTCTAAAGAAAAACATTTTGCGAGCCCAATTGGAATGGACAATAGGAATGTGGCTGTCAACTTCACTTTTCAAATAATTTGTTACCTTCCTCATTATTTCCATGCATAAAGCACCCTTCCTTCAGTAAACCACCTTTCTTTCAAGTTATCCAAAATTCCCTTCTTGTTCCCCTTCACCACACACTCTACAGCTCAATAAACTTGATAAATAAATAGCCCTCTTTCAAATCAGTGTGAGACATTTATTAGATGTATGACCCTGGGCAAGTCACTTAACCCTCATTGCCTAGCCCTTACTTCTCTTCTGCCTTGGAACCCAATACACAGTATTGATTCTAGGATCGAAGACAAGGGTTTTTTTTAATAAATAAATACCCCTTTTTTATCTCCCACTTCCCTTTACTCCCTCACACTGAGATGTCCAATTCAATTCACAACCTAAGAATTCATCCTACTACCCAGGGCCATGGAGCAGTGTGACCATTCCTTCTCCATCTAAATTTCTGCGAGCCAACCAAAGCCAATCCTCCGAAAGGGGTCCCATTAACTGAAGGGAGGGAGGAGGAGAGAGAATGATGAAAATTGGAAAGGGCCCAGTCAAGAGAACAACAGCCCCGGGAAGACACACGAGTGCTCTATCGGTCATGCTTTCTCTCTATGGCTAATCTTTTCTTAGAAGCCCTGTGGTCAGGCTGTCGGGAAGAGAAAGAGTCATTCCTTCTCCTAAGTCACAGGACATTCCAAAAAAGTTTATAGCAAAGGGGGGAAGGAGAGAGGGAGGAGATGGGTCTCAAGATGACTTGTCTTTTCTCATTCTCAGGTGTTTCCCAATCCATTACCAAGACCACGAGGAACTCCACATGAACAAGTTAACATGGAAAGTAAGCTGCTATTGTGGGAGGACAGGCACATGGATTTATTGGTAATGGAGCTGTGATCTAACCATTCCAGAAAGCAATTTGGAATCATCCCCTAAAACTCAATCAGCTCTATGACCCAGCAATACCAGGACTGGACACACAGCCCAGAGAGGTCAAAGACAAAGAGCATGATCTCACATGGGCAAAAATATTCATGGTGGTACTTTTTGTTATACAAAGCTAGAAATAATGTAGATGGTCATCCATTCTATGTATAAATCCTAAAGTTTTACAGAATTAAGACTATAGATTTTAAGCTGGGAGGGATTTTCCCTTCCAAGAGAGACTACAGATTTGAAATTTTCTTGCAAAAAAATTGCAAAGCAATAATAATATTGATACAGCCTTATTAAGTAAAGTATTTCCCCTAACATTTTTCTCAAATGATCCTTCCAATATGCTAGATCTTACTCTCCTTACCTTACAGATGAAGGAACTAAGGCAAGGAGAGATTAAGTGACTCCCCTGGGGTCACCCAACAAGAATCCAGCTAGTTCTGCATCCCCCAACAGCAGTATTTTTTTCCACCAGAGCACACTGACTCCTCTTCCCTTCTCACTCTAAACTCCTCCACCAGAATGGAAGCACAGATATGGAGGGCATGCCTGCAAGAAGCTTAGAGTCCAAGTAAGGAAAAGTCAAAATAACCTTCATGAAACAGAAAAAGAACAAATGAATATGATACCCCCCAGGCTTGAACTAATTCAAAGAATTTCTCAAAAACCAGTATGGTTTAAGGCTTTAAATCACAGCACATCAAACTCCAAAGAAACCCCAGCATTTTAGTTCCACACTCTTATTTTGCAAATGAAGAAACTGAGATCTAAAAATCAAGGATGGGGCTGTACTTGATCCCCAAGGTCCTCCCTTCCATCTCTGAACTGATATCTAAATTAGGCATTTAAGAATTAAATAATGATGATTTGAATAATCAGAGCAATGTCAGATTTAAACAGAATCCAGCTCATAAGGTGTGCTATTCCCACTGTGGAAAATCGAATCTTCATCTATCTAGAGTGAGTTCTTAGCCTAGGTTCCAAGAAAACTTTTTTAAATACCATTTTGATAGCTATATTTCAACATAATTGTCTTCCTTTGTAATCTTAGATATTTTATTGTTATGCATTTAAAAACATCATTCTAAGAAACAGTCAACAGACTTCCACCAGATTGCCAAAGAATTCCATGACATGCATTAGGTTAAGAACTCATTGTCTCAATGATAATTTCAGCAATAAGCAGTCTTAACAGAGATCTCCACTACCACAGGACATAACTCAATTTGGTTCTACACAATCACCACTACACTGTCTCTCCAAAAAGAGCCTTTAGAGACCTTCTTGCTTCCCCTCATCTCCATTTATAAGAATATGTATTCATTGTCTACTGTGTGTTGGGCATAGGGCTAAGTCTTAGAAAGTGACTTTCTAACCAGGAAAATAAAAGAGGCTGAGATCATTAACCCCAATTCACAGGAAGCAAAATAAAGAGCTAAAGGAGAACATAAGATTCTCCTTAGGTCATGGAACTAGTAGGTGGCTAAGTCACAATTTTGGACCCCTTTCCAATACAATTTTGCTAAGAGTTCCAAAAGGTAGGAGAAAAAAAATATACATCACTTTGAAAGAAGTCAGAGTTTTCTATCTAACCAACAGGTTTCATTCACTTGACCCAAAAGGATTAACAGAAACATATTCCCTCCCTGCGTTGATGAAGGGTTGCAAACTGGGAGCTCCTCAAAACCCAGAGGAACTAAAATTGTTCCCTCCCTAAAGAGAGGGAATTGTGAATTACTCAAACTCTTGTGAATTACTCAAACTTGAGAAGGAAAGGTGAGAATCAAAGGGGAAAGGATTTACGAGGGCTAAAACTAGATCTGCCACAGACTTACCATTGGATCTTCCACAAGCCTATGGGGCTCAGTTTACCCATCTGTAAATTGGGTGGATAGGATTAGGTAATTTCTACAGTTCTTTCCTACTCCATACAATGATCTTTGGAAGGACAAGTACAGAAGCAATAAATGAGCTCTGGGCAAAGTTCCACCCAATCCAACTACACCTCCTTTATGGTACACCCTTTGTCTACACTTCCAGATTCCTTTAAAAAAAAAAATCACCTGAGGCTGTAGAAATCTAGAACTGAAAAGATCCTTCAAGATTAAACACTGGGATGGCTACTTTGAGGAAGGGGGGCTCACAGTAATATCCAAAACATGGATGGAAATCAACAGATTCAGCTCAGAGCTATTTGTTCCCTGAAAATTGAAATAGGATGGAAAATAGAAAATAGGAAAACTGAAATTGTGTAAGTCAAATTCTATTTGACAAAAAAATTAGGGTTAGGTAATCCTTTTTAAAAAGATTTTTAGAATCCTTTTATAGTAATAATAATTGTTCAATAAGTGACTTCACTGGAGGGCCAAAGTAGATAGAGCACTAAGCATGGAGTCAGGAAGACTCATCTTCATGAGTTCAAATCCAGTCTCAGATACCAGTTATGTAACCCTGGGCAAGTCACTGAACCCTATTTGCCTCAGTTTCTTCATCTGTAAATGAGCTGACGGTCACTCCTGTATCTTTGCCAAGAAAACCCCAAATAGAAAAAGAACAAAGATTGCCAAATGTCAAAAAGCAATTAATAAAACTATCTACCTTTGGAATAAATATTTAATTGATTAAAACCCCAAATGCAGTCATAAAGAATAGACACAACTGAAATGACTCAACAACAAAAAGCACCTTCCACAAATTGAGATATTTCTTTAAAATACGACGTTTTCTTAAAATGAAGGCACAATTCAATTAAAATTCACAGAAAATGTCAATCGCCCTTAGCACAGTATCTGGAACATAGTAACACACTGAATAAATGTTTATTGATTGATATTTCCCATAAAAGTCAAAGTCACAAATTTAACAACAATTATGTGACCTTGAGCAAGTCATAGGCTCACAGATTTGGGGCCCAAAGAGCCTTTAGGGAACATTTGGTCTATAAGCTTAAGCTTTTGTTTTACAAGGAAGGAAACTGAGGTTCAGAGAAATTGATGAGACATCTCTAACACCATGTGCCAAGCCCTGTGCTAAGAGGTGAGAATATAAAGAAATATATAAAGGTATTAAAAAAAAAAAGGTTCCTGCCCTCAAGGAAATTCCAGTCTTTAAAAGAAGTGACTATGTATAAACAAACCATATAAGGATAAATTGTAAGAAGTCTCAGAAGTAAGGCACTAAATTAAGAAGGATTACAAATGGCTTCTTGCAGAAGGGAAAGGAGACTTGCAGGAAACTAAATAATCTATGGGAGATGAGGGGAAAGGTGCAGTGGACAGAGCACAAGGCCTGGGATCATGAAAATCTGAGTTCAAATATAGCCTTAGACACTTACTAGCTGTGTGACCCTAGGCAAGTCACTTTTCCCTTTTGCCTCAGTTTCCTCATCTGTAAAATGAGCTGGAAAAGAAAATGGCAAACCATTTCAGTGTCTTTAACAAGAAAATCCCAAATGAGTGTCACAAAAAATGTGAAACAATTAAACAAAAGGTAAATACAAGAAGGGAGGCCATTCAATGGATGAGGGACAAGCTATATAGTAAACACAGATGAATTTGGACAAAAGTCTTCTGATTTAAAATCTTTTTCTTTTATTGTTTTGTTGCTGTTTTTACATGACATTTTCAGGCAATCTCTCTGGGCAAAGTAAAACAATTAATTAAAACTAACAGTGACCTCATCTAAAAGTACAAACAACATTCTACATCTATAAAACGCACCTCTCCCTATTTTTTTAACCCCTTACCTTCTGTTTTAGAATGGATGCATAGTATCAGTTTCAAGAAAGAAGTTATTGTGGGCTAGCTAGGCAATGAGAGTTAAGTGACTTGCCCAGGATCACATGGCTGGGAAGTGTCTGAGGTCATATAAGTCTTTTTGCTTGTGTCTCCACAACACCTCTCCACTTGTGGTCCTCATCACGTCTCTCCTGGAAAACTATTTCCTAACTGGTCTCTCTCCCTCGAGTCTATCCCCTCTTCTCTACCAAGCTCCCAAAACGATCTTCCTAAAACACATCTGACCATGCCTCTCCCCCATCCAATAACTCCCGTGGCTCCCTCTTACCTCTGGGATCAAAGATGAGCTCTTCTGTTTGGCATCCAAAGTCCTTCCCAACCTTGCCCTAACCTACTTTTCCAACCTCATTGCATATGATGCCCCTGCAAGCCTAGCCAGACTGACTTTCTTGCTCCGGTTCCATTTCCTGTCTCTTGATACCTTCAGCATCATCATTCCTGTTGGAATTTCTAGTTTCCTTCAAAGCCCAATTCAAAGTACCAATCAGTCCCTTCCAACGTCTAAAGAGCTTAGGGTAGACTCAGCACTGGGTAAGTACGTGGGATACAAAGAAAAAGCAAAGACGGTCCTCTTTTACTTATCCTATCTATAAGCTTTACCTCCATTTCTTTGGGGGAGAGGGCAAAAAAGGATGAAATGACTTGCCCAGGATCACACAGCTAGTAAATGGCAGAGGGTGATATGAATCCAGGTCTTCCTGACTCCAAGCACAGCACCCAATCCACTATGCTTCCTGGCTGCTCCCACTTAGCCTCCATTTCTTTGGGGGGAGAGGGCAAAAAAGGATGAAATGACTTGCCCTGGATCACACAGCTAGTAAATGGCAGAGGGTGATAGGAACTTTACCTCCATTTCTAGGACTCCCTCAGCACAAGAAGAACTGAATAAATCCTTGTTAAATAATTGATTAATTAATAATAAATATATAAAAACCATAAAAACAAATAAATAGAAATAATAATGAAAATAAAAATAAATAAAAATAATTTCTTCCCTTCCCCTCTTCTTCATAGACTAGAAGCTCCTTGAGAACAAGTACTCTCCCCCCTAGGCACAGTACTGAAATACAGCAGCTGCGGACTCAATGCCTGCCCAACTAATACACACAAGGGTCACAAAAACAAAATGATAAATACTCCTGGCCCTAAAGGAGTTCATATTCTCCTGGAGGGGGGAGACAACGTGTACTAAGATCATCTGTATAGAGATAGGGACTTGGACCTAAGATTTTATTGGTAGAGGAGTCTGCCTCACTCCGAGCAGAATGGGAGCTGTCTGCAACTTTTAGCCTGGGAACACGGAGAAGAAAAATCACAGATCTGTCCAGGATGTGTCTAAAAGAGGGATCTGAACTCTACCCAGCACACAGCGCTGCCTTGTATTTTGTAAAATACCAGATCATTAGAGAAGAAAGAGAAAGCGCCAATTCCTGGGGTGACCAGCCCAGGCTTCCCCTAGGTGATAGCCTTGGGGCTGAACCTTGAAGACAAGATAAGGATTCTAGAAGCCAGGAGTGAGGAGACAGGGAGTACATTCCAGGCCAGAGGGAGAGTCAGAGTAAGAAGGGACTGGAACACAAAATTGAGGGAACAGTAAGTAAGCTTGTTTGAAGGGACTATAAAGTGAATAAAGGTGAATAATATTAAAAAAAAAAAAACCACTTTTCTTTTTAAAACAAAGCTATTCAGAATAGTTCAATGCACCTGGAAAATGAAGGTCCTGGGTTCAAATAGGACCTTCTTTACTTTCTAGCTATATGACCCTGGGCAAGTCACTTAATTCTCACAGACTAGCCCTTATCACTCTTTCTGCCTTGCAACCCATACACAGTATTGATTTTAAGATAGAAAGTAAGGGGGGGGGGGAATAATAAATTAAAAGAAGCTACAAATATAAATTATAAGAAAATTTAAAAAAATTTAAAGCTATGAATAAAATTAGGAGAAACTGATTTTTTTTTAAATTGGCCAGAAAATGTCAAGGAGTCCAGGCATACCTTACATAACATTGCCCCAACCAAGATCTTTTGAATGCAATTAATACATTTTCAAACCTTTCCAATCTTTTGAGACATTAGTTTGAGCAATCCTGCCTATCAGGGCCATACTGTTTACTACACACATATAAACACTTCCTTAGGAACTAGTCTGCCTATCACATGCTCCTGGAACAAAAACATTAGATAGGGTAGACCTATTTTTTTTCCTTTGAAACATTCCCAGAGGATGTAGACTCTAAACAATCACCCCAGTGCAAATATCAATAATATGGAAATAGGTCTTGATCAGTGACACATGTAAAACCCAGGGGAATTGAGCATTGGCTACAGGAGGGGGGGGGGGGGGTTGAAAAGAGGGAGGGAAAGAACATGAATCACGTAACCATGGGAAATTTTTCTTAATTAATCAATTAAATAAAATTTTAAAAAAAGAAAAGAAACATCCCCAGAGTGATTTCAAAAGAAGCACACCCTCTCCAAAACACAACAACCAAAAAAAAAGCTTAATTAATAATCCTGTGGCATTAAAATAAAGACACCCCCCCAAATATGATTGGGACAACTCTCTCCTCACACACTAGGCGCAGGAGAAGTGAAAGTCTGTCCAACTTCTTAACAATAAAAATCAACAGACTGTAGCAAATACTGGAGTTCATCTTTGAAAAGTCATTTAGTCATTTAACAGAGGTCAAAAATGGATTCTAGGGAAGTTGAGACAGATGTGGAAATGGAAGGGCCCTTCAAGGACATCCAGGACAACCTGGTTCCTTCCTGTTACAGAGGACAGAACTAAGGCTAAGTACAGTGATTTGCCCAGGCTCAAACAGGAAGTAAACAAGAAAGCTAAGATTGAACCAATTTTTCTGACTCCAAATAAGTTTTTTGGGCATCAAAGCTCTATTTTTATTTTATGTTTTCCAATTACTCGTAAAACTTTTTACCTTTTTTTTTAAATTAGAGTTCTAAATTCTCTCTCTCTCTCCCTCCCTCCTTACCCTCCTCCTGACTGAGAAGGCAAACAATTTGGTATTGGTTATACATGTGTAGTCATGCAAAATATATTTCCATATTAGTCATGTTGCAAAAGAAAACAGACTCAAAAAACTTTTTTTTAAAGAAAAACAAAGAAAGTAAAAAAGAAGTATGCTACTACTTGCATTCAGACTCCATCAGTTCATTCTCTTGAGGTAAATAGCATTTTTTATTATAAGTCCTAATTGCTAAGAATCCATGCAATATGGCTGTTATGGTACATAGTGGTATCCTGGTTCTCTGCTCATTTCACTTCACATCACTTTATATGACTTCCCAAGTTTTTCTGAAAATATCCTTTTCCTCATTTCCTAGAGCATATTAGTATTCCATCATAATCATATACCACAACCTGTTTAGCCATTTCCCAACTGAGGGGAAACCTCTCAACTTCCAATTCTTTGCCACAATAGAAAGAATTACTATAAGTATTTTTGTAAATACAGGTCCTTTCTCCATTTTTTCCCTTTAAATCTCTGGCCATGGGTCAAAAGGTATGCACAATTTCATAAGCTTTGGGGCATAGTTAATTGCTCACCTGAGTAGCTGGATCAGTTTATAACTCCACCAGAATTGCATTAGTATCCTTTCTTTATTTCCCAATTTTCTACCTTCCTACTAATCTTGGCTGCATTGGTTTTGTTTTTGCAAAACTTTTTTGAATTTAATGTAATCAAAATTATCCATTTTATATCTTACAGTGCTCTCTATCTCTTGTTTAGTCATAAATTCTTCCCTTATCCATAGATCTAACAGATAAAACCATTCAATGTTCCACTAATTTCTTATATCACCCTTTAGGTCTCAATCACATACTCATTTTGACCTTATCTTGGCAGAGTATGAGATGCTGGTCTATACCTAGTTCTGCCAAACTGTTTTCCATTTTTCCCAGCAGTTTTTGTCATATAATAAGTTATTTTCCCCAGAGTTTGGATCTGAAAATACTAGATTACTAGGGTCATTTGCTCCTGTATATTGTGTGCCTAATCTATTTCACTGGTCCACCACTCTATTTCTTAGCCACTCTCAAATTGTTTTGATGATTGCTGCTTTATAAAATAGTTTGAAAACTGGTACAGCTAAGTTACCTTCCTTCACATTTTTTTTACTGATTCCCTTGATATTCTTGACATGTTCTTTTAGATTAATTAATTAATTAAATCTTTTAGATTAATTAAATTAATAATTCTATTTTTTTTCTAGCACCATAAAACTTTTTGGTGATATGACTGGTATGACACTGAGTAAGTAAATTAATTGAAGTAGAACTGCAGTTTTGTCATATTGGCTCAACCTCCCCATGAGTAATTTATATTTCTCCAATTGTTTAAATCTGGCTTTATTTGTATGAAATGTTTTGTAACTGTATTCATATCCTTCCTGGGTTTACCTTGGCAGGTGGACTCCCAAGTATTTTAGATTATCTACAGTTATTTTAAATGGAATTTCTCTTTCTCTTTATTGCTGCTGAACTTCGTTGGTAATATATAAAAATACAATTGCTTAATGTGAATTTATTTTATGTCCTGCAATTTTGCTAAAGTTGTTAATTATTTCAAATAGTTTTTCAGTGATTCTCTAGAATTCTCCAAGTCATTTAAATACATTTTTCTTGACACTATAATATATTTAGCTTGCCTCTATTATAAATATTTCCTCAGATAAAGGCCTTAAATTCTGTGACCTTAAACAGCCACAACCTCTTCCATGCAGGCAGTCTCTTCACTCTGATGTTTATAACTACACTTAATAACAACTTATATTTATATAGTACTTTATAAGTTTATTTCCCCTCAGGACAACCTCTATGAAATAAATTTTAAGATGAATATTATGAGCCCAATTTTAAAGATGAGGACATTGAAGCTATATAGGAAAGTTAAATGCCTCCCCTAAAGCCCCAGAGCAAATAACTGGCTAGGGATATTAAAACCTTCCTTCCCATAAAAACAAGGAAGAAAAGTAGAAAGTAAGGAAGAAGAGGAGAGAAGTAGGAAGTAAGGGAGAAGGAGGAAGGGGGAGAGGGAAGAAGGAAGGAAGGAAGGAAGGAAGGAAGGAAGGAAGGAAGGAAGGAAGGAAGGAAGGAAGGAAGGAAGGAAGGAAGGAAGGAAGGAAGGAAGGAAGGAAGGAAGGAAGGAAGGAAGGAAGGAAGGAAGGAAGGAAGGAAGGAAGGAAGGAAGGAAGGAAGGAAGGAAGGAAGGAAGGAAGGAAGGAAGGAAGGAAGGAAGGAAGGAAGGAAGGAAGGAAGGAAGGAAGGAAGAGGGTGGGACATCATAGCTGCATTCAATTATATAAAAGTCTGATAAAAATGACATTAAATCAAGGGTCCTTATTTTTTTGTGTGTCATACACCCCATCTCTTTGTGCACTCTGATGAAGCCTATGTAGCCCTCTCCTCAGAATAATGTTCATTGCCTACCTTTATAATGGAAGGAAATTATAAATTATATGTAAAGGTTAATGAGAATAAGGATATAATTTATTTTTCCATCCAAGTTCATGATTCCTCTCAAATCTATCCACAGATCCATTGGGTATCCACAGATCCAGGTCAAAAGCCCCTAGATTAGATTTTTCTTTGCTCTACAAGGCAGAACCAGGACCATAGGGTGGAAGACACAAAGATTTAGGTTTGATGTCCAGGAAAACTTCCTAACCATGAGAGCTGTCCACAGCTGGAATGGGCTACCTCAGATTCCCCCTCTATGAAAGTCTTCATTCAATCCTGAAGGACCATTTGACTGGCAAGAGATAGTATTCCGTTAATAATAAATTAGACTAACTGGTCACTCAGGTCCCTCTAGATTCTGAATTCTGTGATTCAGTCACCTAGTTATAGTCTGATGGCAAGTCTAGTGCCTAGAAAACAAAAGGCCTAAAGCTAGGATCAGCAGCCATCCAAAGGCAACTTGCCAAGCCTTCATTGACAGTAATAAAAATCACACGGAATAACAGATGTCTGTGCCTCGAGAAGAGTAGGTGTTCCATAAATGTTTGTTGATTCAGAATGTGAATCATTTCACTCTTTACGGATGGCAGGGAAGGAATCATCGTGTATTTTTCAACATGCAAACACAGCCCAGAGGGGTCACTTTGGTGACTTGTGAATGAATTCTCTGGCAAGGCTCCACTGACAGCCAGCTAAGAACAAGAACTAGAAGGAGGATGGGAGCGTGCGCCTGGGCGCAGAGGGAGGGGAAGGCACTCCAGGAGGAAGAAAGGGGGGGGCTGGCAAATGAGGGAAGAAGGTGCCAAAGATGTGTTTTGTCCACTTGTTTCATCATTTTGTCCAAGATGGTAGAATGTGCTACCTGAACCTCATTTATCACACACAAGTTGCCAACCTCCTCAACTCTACTTCCTAAGCAGATACTCCAGAAAGCTGAGATAAAACAACCTGGGTGAGACAAGATGAGATGACTCAGACATGTCTCCCATTTGTCCCTCCCTTGGATGAACATATTATTTCAGAGAATTGGATTAATGATATATTCTAAGGCAGTTAGATGGATTAGTGGATTGGGAGGTCCTGGGTTCAAATCTGATCTTAGACACTTCCCAGCTGTGTGACCCTGGGCAAGTCACTTGACCCCCATTGCCTAGCCCTTACCACTCTTCTGCCTTGGAACCAATACATAGCATTGATTCTAAGGCTGAAGGCAAGGGTTTAAAAACAAAAAAGAAAGAAAGAAAGGCAGAGGAAGACTTATATGAACTGATGCAAAGTAAAATACATGTGACTGAGTATCAATATACATGATTATCACAAAACAACTGAAACTAAACACTGTAATTAATTACATGGACCAAGCTTGGTCCAAAAGAAATAATCCTCCCTAATTTCTGTGGGGAAAGAATAGCAATGGGAAAAGAACATTACATGTATTGGCTCAATCCAGTGACCTGTGCTTATTTTTCCAAACTTTTTTTTCCTTCTCTCTTTCTCTTTCATTGTTTGCTAATGCTAGAAGGACAAAACAATCATTAAAAAAAATTTTTTTTAATTTAAAAAAATTATAATTTTACTTTAAAACAAAAATGTTCATCCTACTACCTCTATGTTCTTTTGCCTTATGGTTTGTAAAAAATATACTGCATCAGTAGATACAGCTTAGTAAGAACCAAGCTCATTTCCGTATTCTTGAATTTCAGTCCTTCTGCTGTTAAAAGGAATGGTTCTGGATAAAAGAGGTAGGAAGGGTATATTTGGAAATGAGTGTGACAGAAAAAAAATATCAAAAAAAAATTTTTACAAAGGAAAAAATTAGAACTAACTTCATACAACCTCCAACTTAGAAGAACAGGGATCTGTCTCCATGACCTCTCTTAAAGTTGGATCCTCTATCTAGCCTGAACATTTCCTGTGCCAATGAACTAACAAAAAGTTCATTTTTGGAAACACTTATGAAAAAGGTCTTCCTTCTAGGGGAAAAAAAAAACCTACCTTTGATCATGGTGTTTTTCCCAAATTTCTGTGCTTCCCCCCAGTGATCTGGGGGCTAATTAGCCCTAGTCCCTCCCTTGATGGAAGTTTTCAGAGATTGGCTTGTCTTCTCCAATGCTATATGTTTCCAGGACTTTCTCTTCAGAGCCATCGTGGACTACTTTCCTCTGAACATAAGCCCCACTTTCCCTATAAATTAATATCCTTTCAGGCTGAAATTGGGCTCTCCTTGGAAAGAGTCCTCATTTCCCAAGAGTCAGATTCTTCCATTCACTGAATAGCTTCTGACCTCAGTGGAAATTAGGTACACTAATATAAACCTAGAAAGACCGCCCTTTTCCCTTAAAAGAAAATTGGAACACTTAAAGGTGGGGGAAAGGGCAGGGGAAGATGATAGCAGGGAAAACTATTTATAATAATGAAAAAATATGGAGAGTGCCTCAAAGAACAACAGACAGAACACTGAGGTTTGAATGGCAGTTTGCACTGATTACTGTAACCTTGAGCAAGTTACTGTTGATGTAGCTATCCTCATCGATTCAAGGAGGGTGTGGAACTAAATGATTTCTGAGATCTCGGTCCCTCTCCGTCTTATTATTTTATCAGTCTCCAAAATCTTCCTTCTGAAATAATATAAGCAAACCAACTTCTTTCAGCTGCAGGTATTCACATGGCTTCTCTAAAGGCCACAAATCAGAGACAGGACGGGAGATCTGGAGCCCCAAAGGATAAAAGGGCCTTCTAATGCACCCCCTCATTGCGCAGATAAGGAAAATAAGGGCCAGGGAAATTGGGCGACTCGTTGAAGGTCACATAGTAAGCCTCAGAGGCAGAGTCTCATCACCCTTAAATGAGACAGTTTCTAAATTTGCCATCTTGCACAACATTCAAACTAAAACTCCAACCCAGCTTGCATGACTGCCCAGAAAAATGGATTATAAAGACGCCGATGATGCAGGAATCTTTAGAATAACAAGGCTATGATGTAAAGATAACAATATATAACCAAGTCAAGAATCATTAAGAATCTCCCATGTGCCAGGCACAGAAAAGCCACAGAAAATCAAAAACAATCCTGATGCAGAAGCAACTGGGCACAAAGAAGATATCTATAAGGAAAGCAATAGGTTATCCAGAGGGAAAGCACTAGCTTTTAGGGGGATCAGGAAAGACTTCTTATACAAGGTGAGATTTTTAACTGAGATGTGGAGGAAAATCCAGGGCAGTCAAGAGGTGGCAATAAGGAAGGAGAGGATTCTAGGCTAGGGAGATAGCCAGTGAAAATGCCCAGAGTGCAAACACGAAAGAGGCCAGTATCGCTGGACCTCTGAGTATACGGAAGGGAATAATGTCTAAAACTAGTGCCAGCTCATAGGGGAACAATGACTATCTCATGGCTCCATTATGAATGCCGTAAAGATTTAATAATTGATTCTTTTCAGATCTATGGCTTGGAGTTCATGACCGAACAAAGGATAGAAAGGATCACAAAAGATAAAATGCCTAGTTTTGATTACATAAAATTTAAAAGGTTTTGTGCCCCCTCCCCACAAAGAAAGGAAAAATGAAAAAAAAAGCTTAGGAAAATAAGCAGTTAACTGAAGGGGGAAAAAGAATATTTTTCATCAGTTTCAATGAAAAAGGTCTCATTTCCAGGATATATATGAAATTGATTCAAATTTACATGAACCATTTCCCAACTAAAAAATAGTCAGAGGATCTGAACTGGCAGTTCTAAAAGGAGCAAATCCAAGCTATCAACAGCCATACGTCCTCACCTCCCAAAAAAAGATCCAAATAACTGATCATGAGAGAAATGCAAATTAAATGATTCTTAAGTTCTACCTCATGCCCAATGATTAACAAAGACAATTTTTAAAAGAGTTAAACAAACTGGGGTAAGGGGTTGTAGAAAAACAGCTGCATTAATCCCTTGTTGGTGGAGCTGCCAAATAACACAGACATATTGGAGATTAATTTGATACAGTGCCCCAAATTTATGTATACCCCTTGATGAAATAATACCTCTGCTAGGTCTATTTTCCCAAAGAAGTCAAAGAAAAGAGCCTGTATAAACAAAACTGTTTACAGGAACTCTTTCTGTAGTGTCAAAGAATTAGAAATTCAAGGAATACCCATCAACTGAAGACATGAATGAAAAAGTTATGCTCTATGAATATATTACCATGTCACAAGAAATGATGGAAGGCACAGAGTCCAAACAATGTAGGAAGACATATGAATTGATGCTGAGGTGAAGTGAGCAGAATCAGGAGAATAATTTATAAAACAACAACCACATTTAAAGTCAAACAACTTTGAAAGATTTAAGGGCTCTGGTCAATGCAGTAACCAACCATGACATCAACAGACTGATTCGGATCTAGAAGGTAGCTAGGTGACTCAGTGGGTTGAAGAGTTAGGCTTAGAGACAAGAAGTCCAGAAATCAAATCTGGACTCAGATACTTCCTAGCTTTGTGACCCTGGGCAAGTCACTTTTTTAACCCCCTTTGCCTTGCCCTTACCTGTCTTCTGCGTTGGAATCAATACACAGTATTAATTCTAAGATAGAAAGTAAGATTTTTGTTTGTTTGGTTTTTTTTTAAAGGATTTATCCAGGTGATGGATTTAAGGTACAAAATAAGACATATATTTTGGACAATAACAAATACCGTGTTTTACTTAACTTTGAATTTTTGCTGTAGGGTTCTTTTTTTTTTTTTAATGATAAGGGAAGGAAAGAAAATAAATGTGTGTTAATAAAAAAAAGAAGAATTAAATTAACAAACAAAAAAAGATTTAATAATCAACTTTCCTAACAAAATCCTCAAGACTGAAATCTGGGTGAAAGTTTGGCCCAAGAGATTACAACTAGATAAAATGTAAATACACTGTCCAATTTATTTACCATGGATGATAGATCAAAGAAATATTAGAACACATAAGTACGGGTAATCAGATGCCTCTAACCCCAAGGACAGTGATACTTTTTAGAAGATAACCTCAAGAATAGTGATACTTTTTAGAAGATGTACTGAGGGGACATCTAGGAGGCTCAGTGAATAGATAGAACCAGGCCTAGAGAAGGAGATACTGGGTTCAAATTTGACTTCAGACACTTCTTAGCTGTATGGCTCTGGATGTGTCACTTAGCACCCATTGCCTAGCCCTCTCTGCTCTTCTGCCTTGGAACCAATACTCAGTATTGATTCTAAGATAAAAGGTAAAGATTTTTTTTTAAAATAGAAGATACACTGATAAGGTAGCATGACAAAGCAAAGTTCTAATCCTAGAGTTAAAAAGACCTGAGTTCAAATCCCACCTCTGACACTAGCAGTATAGACATGGGCAAGATACATAACTTCCAAGCATCAGACAACTCCCCAATGCCAATTTAAACCAGGGAGGTCACATGATCTTCATTAGTAGAGGAAATAATTAATCAATGCACATCTATTGTGCTAAGTGGATACAAAAAGGGACAAAAGAGACTCCCTGCTCTCTCAAAATCTAATGGAGGAGAAAACAAGCGAGCAAATAAACAGTATTCAAAGGAAGCTCTATACAAGAGAAATAGGTAATAATCAGCAGAGGGAAGGCAACAGCAGTAGGAAGGACTGGGGAAAACTTCAGCAAAAAGATGGGATTTTAGTTAGGACGTAAAGGAAGAAGAGGAAGGAATATCCCAGGCCGGATATTTTTTTGAGACTAGGTTTTGATTTCTCATCCATTACCGTGATCAACACAGAAGCTTTAACCAGTTGCCCAACTGGACTAGTTTTACCTCTCCTTTGGCCTGGTGCCTCCCCTGCCCATCCTCAACCCAGAAGCTCCCAATATTATATTAGGGTCACATTTTGTATAAAAACCCCATCATCTAAGCCTACCACCTATATTAAAAATTCAAAATGGGGCCCAACGCCTAATGAAATGACCAACATCTGAGCATCCTTTTCTCCACTATTTTCTTCCTACCCTCCATGGCCACTAATGAGAAGAGAAAAATCCCGATTTAAAAAGCAATAAGTTCAAGAATGGATTTACAGAACTTCAGCTCATCAGCTTGGGAACCTGTCCAAGATTACAGAATTCTGACTGCATGGAGAGGGGATTACAAAATGTGATCTGTATCTTTCCCAAGACACTCATTACCAGAAAAACTGGGCTTAATCATCTCCAAACAGCAATTTCCCAGTAATCTCACTTTCACAAAGGTTACAGAGTTCAGGAGAGAAAGAGTTAACTGGACCCAGGAATGGCTCATAATACTCTTAGATTCAACTAGTCAATGGTAAACCAGGAAAGTGAAAATCAGAAAGATTACGGACTCTTCAATAAAGAACCCAATAGAGGTAAAGATGATCTCATCCTAGGGAAAGCTAAGTAATCAAATAGCTTCATAAGCTATCTGAAAACCAAGTAATTAAATATGTAATTTTTCATTGTTCTTTAGCATAATAAAAGCTAATTTGGAGCTAAATCTAAACCTATTATTGGGTAATATTCTTGTCAAAAGATTGACAAGCCTTTGGGACTCAATTTCCTGAACTGCAACACCATTCAACCAATAAAATGGACAGGGTCAAAGTTCGTTAGTAATAAATAGCTACTTAAAAAAAAAAAATCTTCCACATACCAACCCTTCTAAAGTATGAAAAACCACAAGGGTATGTGAAAAATAGAAAGGCAGTGTTACCTTCAATGACATTTACAAAAGCAAAAGCAAAACCAGATGCAACCAGTTCACAAAGTCTCACTGTGGTCACCAGTACCTAACAGAGATTTTCAGGCATCTGCTTGCCCAAGGGTGTGGAGCAATGAAACCTAAGCACATAGCCAGAGGGTGATTTCCATCTTTACTGGTTTTACCCATCTCATCAGCCCTTGGGAAGAATTGAAAACTGACCAAAGGTCATCAAAAAAGTCCAACACCATCAACTACCCCCCCCATATCATCTTGCCTTCATTATACCATACTGCTTCCACGCTATTTCTCAAATATATCAACTTCTCTCTACTTACATGGCCACTGTCCCGAGATGGAAGGATTATGGAATTCAAACTAAAAGTGACATTAGAAATCACCTGGTCATGAATGACAATGAGGAGACAAGTATCAAGATTTGTGGGACACAGACAAAGCAATACCTAGGGGGAAATTTATGCCCACGAATGCTTCTGTCAATAAAATGGAGAATAAGCAGCTCAATGAATTGGGCATGCAACTAAAAGAACTTTTAGAAAAAGAACAAATTTTAAATCCCCAATTAAAGACTAAATTGGAAATCCTAAAAATCCAAGGGAAAATTGATAAAACTGACAGTAATAAAACTAGGAGTTGATTTCATTTTATCTTTATTACCAGAGACAAATCCATTGGCTGGTACATAGTAGGCATTTAAGTGCTTACAAATAGTCCAACCTCACCATTTGACAAACAGAAAAATTGAAGCTCGGAAATATTCAGTGCCTCATCCAAGGTCATCCAAGTTATGACCAAGTCAAGCTTCAAATGCAGGTTCTGAGTCCCAAATTCAGCACTTTTCCACTGTGCTATCGCCTCCTTCATGGTTCCCCCCTCACCTAGACTATGGAAATAACTTCCTGATTAATCTCCCTGATTCCAGTCTCTCCACTCTCCAATCTATCCTCAACAGCTGCCAAATTAATATTCTTAGTCTCATCTGTGACTTTGCCATTCTCTTGCTAAAAAAAGAAAATAAATAAATCTTCAGTGGCATTTTACTGTCTTTTGGATAAAATATAAATTAATCATTTGAAATCCTCTACAATCTACCTTCAGCCTAGGGAGGCGGAACAAGAACATAGCAGTGGTAATAGTAGTAATAGTAGTAGTAGCAATGCACTATTTGCAATGATCTTTATAAATGTCTCATTTTATCTTCACATCCCTGAAATGTAGGTGTTATTATTATCCCCATTTTATAAATTAAGAAACTGATGCAGAAAAGATTAAATAATTTGCCCAGCGTCATATAGCAATCAATAGAAACTGCAGAGAAATATATTTAGGATTAGAGCTAAAGGGAACTTCCTATAAATTAGAGCTACCCAAACATAGAATGAGTTGCTTTAGGAAAGGGTTCCCTCTCCCTAGATATCCCTGACAAGAAAAGGCTAAGTAATCATTCATCAAATATGATGAAGAATGAATTAAAAAACAGTAAGAACAACAATTGGCATGTATATACTTGTTTAATAAACAAAGTTCTTACATACAGGAGGATCCCACTTGATCTCATAGATGGCTTCTCAAATTCCCTCCAACTCTCCAATTCTGTGATCCTATCAAGAAGTAGTACACTGTAGCAGAAGGCCCATCTATGGTATCTACTTATTACCTGGGTGACCTTAAGTAAATCATTATACCTTCCTGGACCTCATCTGCAAAATAAAGGAGTTGGGACTTTCCACCAATATGGTTGCTTGAAGAGAAGATTCATGCACACAACTCCCACATTCCTACCAGAAAAAGTGAGAGACTGGCACCAGATCAAGAAAATGCCAAGAAACGCGCCCCCCCCCCCCCTTTTTAAACTAAAACTCTTAGCTTTCTCTCTTAAAATCACTGTTATGTATTATAAGGCATTAAAATCACTGTTATGTATTATAAGGCAGAAGAGCAGGGAGGGCTAGGCCAGGGAGTTAAATAACTTTCTAGGGGGTCATAGCTAGAGGCTAGATTTGAATGCAGGACCTCCCACTCTTGGACTGGCTCTAGAATCCACTGAGACATCAAGCTTCCCCCACCCTCCTTGAATTCATTCTTAAATCCCTCTCCTCTTTCAAAAAACACTTTAAACACCACCTTCTGCATCAAGAGTTCTTAGCCAGTGGTTTATGAACATTTATTTTTCCAAAAATACAGCTGGTTTCCTTTATAATTCTATATTGTGCATTTGAAAATAATATTTTCAGGAATCCATGGGCTTCCTCAGACTGCCAAAGGGGTCTAAGACATAACAAAGTTGTTAAGAAGCCTTTTCAATTGCTAATGCCTGGTCTCCCCAAACCACTCTGTACTTAACTATTTCATATTAATTCATAATTTTTCATTCATCCTTTAGTTATGGCATTACACATATCACTTAACCTCAAAGCCTAAATCACTTCTAAGGTTCCATCTCACTCTTAATTTGCCAGTTCAGTGCTCTGAAAAACTCACTGACTGGTATAGGAACCCAGAAGTCTTTGATTTTTCCTTCATCCCCTTTAAATAACTCATATGAGAGGGACCCTAAGCAGAATGGAAATAAGAAGATAATTACACATTCTCCATTTAGTCTGTTAATTAATATCTGAGAAACACAGCAATAAAAGAAGTCCTGAGGTCAGCAAATAGCTTTATGGTGGGAGAAGGAGACTGCTAAAACAATACCCTCACATATAGTCTCACTAATTTCCATCCTGGAAGATTTAATATCTTGACTGACCCACTGAAGCATATTTGTCTTGAACCACAAGAAAAAAGAATCATTTTATTTATTTTTTTTTTAAACCCTTACCTTCCGTCTTGGGTCAATACTGTGTATTGGCTCCAAGGCAGAAGAGTGGTAAGGGCTAGGCAATGGGGGTCAAGTGACTTACCCAGGGTCACAAAAGAATCATTTTAGAAGCAAGCAGGGAGAGGCTTCCATTCCACAGCTTCAAGTTCATAGAGACAAAGGTAAAACAAAGAAAAACTAAATATCTGGTCAAAGCTTGGCCCGAAGTTAAAAAATTAGAAAAGTGAACTTCTTTCCTTCTTTTCATTGATGGAAAAGAGAGGTACAGCTAAAACATTGCCTAAAGGGGGCAGCTAGGCAAGTGACCTGAGACACTTCGGAACCAACACACAATACTGATTCTAAAACAAAAAGTAAGAAGTTCTTTTTTTAATTTTGTAAACATTGCCTAAACTGACAGAGTGTATCATATAATACAGGTGTATTTGTTTTCTTGAACAATCCCCCCTTTTTTAATTCTTTCTTATAAGGGAAATATTTACTATGTACATGGTTGTTTGAATGCTTTCTTTTCCTTTCTCTGAATCCCTAACCCTGGGTATATATATTAAACACTTAACATATGATTATCACGTAATTGTCAACAAGAAATGGCTTTCATTGGCAGGGAAAGGGGAAAGGACATATTTGAAAACAAAGGTAATGTATAAAAACAAGAGATAAATTTTTAAAAATTTTAAATAAAGTATCAGGTTAGTTCCTCATCTTAAAGAAAGAGCATGTGCATACACATCTAATCTTTTAAAGAGACCTTCAAGCTTTCATGAACTAAGGCAAAATAAAGTAAGCGGAACTAGGAAAACAATATACATGACTACAATCATGTAAACAAGAGGAAAAAACCAAAAGCCCAGCATTGTGTAATCATAAAGCTGAGTCTTGGGAGGAAATGTACCTCCCTCCTTGCAGAGGTGAGAGACTTCAGGTGCAGACAGATGCATGAGCCATACCAGACCTGGTCCTAGTCAAGTGGCTTTGCTTAAACATTTTCCTTTATTCCAAAAGAAGATTCACTGAATTTTGGTTGAATCTATACTCAGAAATGACTGATGTAAAAGCAGAAAGCATCACAAAATTACTCTTTTTTTTTTAAACCCTCACCTTCCGTCTTAGAATCAATACTGTGTATTGGCTCCAAGGCAGAAGAGTGGTAAGGGCTAGGCAATGGGGGTCAAGGACTTGCCCAGGGTCACACAGTTGGGAAGTGTCTGAGGCCACATTTGAACCCAGGACCTCCCATCTTTAGACCTGGTTCTCAATCTACTGAGCTGCCCAGCTGCCCCCAAAATTACTCATTTTTAAATTTATTTAATTTAATAAATTAAATACATATTTATTTATATTTATATTTTAATATATAATGCATATATAATATATAAATATAAAATATATTTATATTTACAATTTCTATATAAATTATATAATTTATATATAATAAATTAAATGTATATAAATAAATTAAAAATAAATGTATTTAATTAATTAATTGATAAAAATTAAATACTCATTTCAATCTTGTCCATTATCATAACCATAGTTGAAATGAGAAGCTTCAAAAAGTGGAATTCAGTCATGTATCCCCAGAAATATCATCCCATCCCTTTTTTTTCCCATACATCTTTGTGTTGATATATATCATAGCACCTAGTAGTCTTCCAGCTATATGTGCCATCTTAAAAGAATATTTAAAACCTCTACAAATCCTTTTAACTGAAACCAACAAGGAAAGCTGCAAGGCATGACTTTTTGATGTTCTGTCATGTAACTATGGCTCGCCAGTCATAAAGAGCTTCTATTTGCATTCATTTCTAGATTACAAACAATTCGACAGTCTGATGTGGAGAAAGCAAGCCCTCATTTCCATTTTTCCCCAGCAACAAAAAGATACCCATTATAAGGGGAAAAGAAGAAAAAGAATCTGCTCACATGCATGGCTTCTCCAAAGCCTTCCCAGCAGATCACAAGAAGTGTGGTTAGGCTATCAGGGAAGCATCGTGTCAGCCACAAAGAAAAGCACCCACAAGAGAAAGCTGACCTTAACCAAAAAGGAAGAAAAATAGAGATTTCACTACTCGATAGAGCTTTAAAAAAAAAATCCAACTACTTTTAATTCAGAGCTACAGAGCAGACCAAAGCAGGCTTGGAAATATGGGAAGGAGAAAGGGGGAATCCTGAGTTGTCAATGATGTGACCTTCTCTGATTAAAGAGAGAACACTTAATGAGTCTGGTGGGTTTTTTGGTTTTTGTTTGGGGGGTGTATGTGTGTGTGTGAATGTGTGTTCAAGCCCAGCCTCAGATACTAGCTGTATGACCCTAGGCAAGTCACATCACCATGCTTTGCCTCAGTTTCCTCAACTGTAAAACGAGGGGGTTAAACTAGATGGCCTCTACAGTCCCCTCCAGCTTTAGAACTATAATCCTAGGATCCCTCAAACCCCTGCTCAGTGGCTGTATCTTCCCAACAGAATGTAACCTCCCTGGGGAAAAAGGGGCTTTTATTTTGCCCTGGTATTCCCAGCCAGCCTAGCAAAGGCTTATTAGAATATATCATTTATTCTAAAGCTATTTTTGCAAAATTGTTACCTTCTTAATCAGCAAATATAAAGTCTTTAAGCCTCAGATGGGGTCCTCCCCCACTATTTAGAGACCTAGCACAGTGCCCAACATGTAACTAAGTCAAAGGTTCTGCACTGTTTTAGTACCTGAACCCCTTGTGCAATGCCTGGGAAAGCCCATGAAGCCTTTCTCAGAATCAGGCCTGGAAATGCACAAAACAAAACACATTATGACAACAACAACAAAACCACTTAAGCTGAAATGCAATTGTCAAACTGTTACAGAATACAAATTCAGGGGCCCTGGGTTAAAAACCCCTAGAACAGATGTCAAATCAATATCTGTTGATGGCTTAAGTGGTCCAGTGCCCAGTACCATGTGCAAATGGGCCATTAGCAAGAGAACTTTGGCAAGAGAACAAAAAAATGCAGTCAATTCCCGATAAAGCTGGTCAGATAAGACAGGAATCACAGGGCAGAAATAAGCCCAAAGGGTTTCATAATCCTGAAAACAACATCTCCAGAAAATATCTATTTTATATTTTTACATTTAAATTATTTACTCTATTAAATATGTCAAATTATTTATTTATACAAATTATATATACTGAATTATTAAAATTAAATTTAATCAATTAAAATATTTCTATTTTGAAATATCCATCAAAGCTGACTCCGTGTCACCATGTTTCAGATAAACAGGGAGGGAGCTCTGAGGAGCAGGCAAGCAGACTCTTGAAGCAGGACTTATTGGCTGCTATTTTAATCCCCCAAATTAAGATCTCCAACAGGGTCCCAGGTTGGCTAACAGATGCTCAGTTATGTTTTTAGATAGTTACACCATCATCCCAGCAAAGCTCATACACACACACATAAAATTTCTGAGAGCCCATCGGGTCTGTCTTCCCAGCTAAATTGGAAACTGTCAAACGAGATTTTGTGCAAACACTTTTTTTTTTTGGCTTGGGGCAATCCTTGCAAGTTTTATACTTTTCTTTCATTTTCTAGGCTTTCAGTCCATAAGGCCTGGATCAAAGCAGGAGAAGAGGAGGGAGACAGGAGTCTTCAGGTAACAAACTGAAACTAAAGGAATTAAGAGATGTTCACATGAAAGAAGAAATGGGTTAGAAGTACCCTAACTTAGAAGACCCTCTGAGAAAGGTCGACCAACAAGAGATTGTCTTTGCTGGATCCGTCTGAAAACAGATGTCTAGATTCTGAGTCTCTACCCTTGTCCCCTCAAATCTGACCTACCCCCCTAGAGAAGCTGTCATTCAAAGGATGCCTGAGGTGTACTGTTGCAAGGGGTGAAAGATACAGTACCATATCTAATGTACTCCAAATACTGTGCCAGATCATCTTTGTTTTTTCTGATGGCTGGCAGCTTCTAGCTCTCCAAGGGGAGGCAGGAAAGAAAATGTTGAAAGAAGGAATCAGACAAACCATATACATTTGGATTAGGAGTAGTTAATGCCCCTGGAAAGGAAGGGAGGTAGCGGACCTGTGTTCAAATATTACCTCAGACATAGCTATGATACCCTGGGCAAGTCCCTTCACCCCCCTTGACTAGCCTTTACCACTCTTTTTTTTTAACATTATTTTATTTGGTCATTTTTACCACTCTTCTGTCTTAGAATTCATACTAAGGATTTTTTTAAAATAAAAGGAATGGCTAATGGAAGATATGGAGGAAGGAGACTTGGGAAGTAGAGACACAGAAATGACAGGAAGATAAACTGACTTAAAATAAACTTCCCAGCAAAAGACAGGGTACTTTAGGAAAAGGCAATAAGTTGCACTTGAAAGATTTACAAAGCATTTTACGATTATTATCAAATTTGATCCTCAAAATAATCTTGCTGGATAAGGGATGTTATTAACCCCATTTTGCAGATGAGAAATTTGAGGCAGGAATCAATGAAGTGTTTTGAACCAGGAAATGTCTGAGTACGGATCTGAATTTGGGTCTTCCTGACTCCAGGCCACTCTCTCCCCCATACTACCTTCTCTACCTCTTTCCTACCTTTTTCTTTTTCTCTACCATTACTACATTGACTTAATAAGGCTATAAAGCTACTAGCAGCCTCATAATTAAATTTTAATTATTACAACCTCCTTTTATTTTTAAAGGCATTTTTATTTTCATGTCATTTCTCTGACAGTTCTTCCAAAGTGTCCCTCCTCCATCTCCTCCTTCATCCTTATCACAGTTAATCCAGTGCTCCATCTGATGAGCTGCCAAGCTGCCAAAGGCAATACCAATATTTGATGAGTCCTTCCCCAAAAAGAAACTGTAGCATGGAAAATTAATGAAATTCCAAGTGGAAAAGACTAGGAATGGAAGTAGACATATAAGTACAATAGCCACACTCTGTACACTCAATCAAATCCAGAAAAGCCTTGTGTGGAGCAAGGGGAGCTTTCAAAGGGGAAACTGCAGGGAAAAGGCTCAAACTTAAAACACTCCAAAGTGTCTCCATCCCAAACTTCTGTATCAGCAAGTATGAAAGGCAGCAAAACTAAAAAGTGGCCCAGAAGCAGTTGGTTCTACCTTGATTTACAGTCTCCCTCAACTGGAAGCCTATGAGTCTTCTCCAGACTTAGGTCCTTACAGACAAACCAGGAAGTTTTCAGGGGGTTGGTTAGGTTTGGTTTTTCCCAATGCTATTAAAACGGGCATATTCATTAAAAGATCAACCCTCAAAAAAAAAAACAATAACTAGCCTTAGGAGAAAAGGAAAATCAATTCCCTTTGGCTATATGGCCCCCACTATCAAGTAAATCCTGCAGTCATTCAGTGTTGGGCACCGTAGCCTATACCCCCACAGCCAAGCTAGGTTGCCAAGCTCAAGATGGGCAGAGTGGGTGCTGGCCCCCTGCCCACCAGGTCCCACAGTCCTCAGAACCCCGGGCCCCCTGCTGACAGTGCACTTTGGCCAGCAGTGTACACAACAAAGGCTTGTTGTTCCCCATCAGCGCCGCCCTGAACAGTGGCTCAACCAGTTGGCCCAGTAGCCTGGCTCTATCCCTGCAGTGACAAAGGCTCCCGGTGGCCTCCGCAGGTGGTGTAGAGTTACAGAACCCCAGCGGGTCATCCACCAGACCAATGGCATGCAGAGAAGAGTGGGAAGACCGGTAGACGGAAGCAAAATGGTCCGACAAAAAGAACAGTTCCTCACTCGTCGTGTTCTATTTGGTTTCTACTACTCCCAGAGTCATGGGAAGGATTCAGACTGGATCGGTTACACAGCTGCTCAAGCACCAACAGGAAAAAAAAAGTTCTTAACATTTTGGCAAACGATACAAGGGAAAAAATGCCCAGAAGAATTCTAGTGCCTACTGGAACCAGGTTTCGTAGCTTGGAACGACAGCCATCCAGTCAAAAATCAATCCACTTAACCTTGTATTTATTTTGCATATACTCTATCTACTAAAATATTTTGTTTCCCTTTGAAAATAGAAGCTCCTTAAGGACAGAGACTGCTTCATTTTTCTCTTTGTGCCCTCAGCAGCTAGAAAAATCACCTGAAACATCCAAGATGCTTAATAATTGCTTCTTGATTTAATCTGACTTCCTGCACAATACAGTGATCCTAACCTTGAACCAATCCCTAGAATGAGTAACCATCAAAAGGCTGGGGCTCCATTTGCCAAAGAAAAACACAATATTTTGTTTCAAATAGCCCATAGATATTTTTCTCCTCTTTATTTCAACTTAAGTCACAAAACAACCACAAACAAGGTCATATTTCCCTTTTTTAAAAGGAAGCATTAGGGCAACTAGGTAGCTCAGTGGATAAAGAGGCAGACCTAGAGAAGGGAGGTCCTGGGTTTAGATTTGGCCTCAGACTCTTGTGTGTGGTGGCCCTGGCCAAGTCAATGAACCCCCCTTTGTCTAGCCCTTACCACTCTTTTGTCTTGGAACCAAAACAAAGTATTGATTCTAAAATAGAAGGTAAGGATTAAAAAATAAAATAAAAAAAGAGAAATCGGCCCAGTATTTCAAAGAACTTATAGAGCATTTCTCTAGCAAGAAAAACCCAAAAAGCCAAAAGGCTATGTTGTACACCTCAGACTGGAAGTTCCAAAGAGAGCAAGGATTACTTCTAAATTTGATTTCCTCCCACTTTTGGAACATCAAATCAGCTCTGAAACTCAATCATATAAGTAATTCTTATCCCCTGGGCCTTGCCTTCCCTCTGACTAGAGAGAGAAACTAGAGTTGGGCCCAGGACAGAAATGTCATCATTTTCCACCTGAATACAGGACTTTCTATATCTTCCTCCTTCCACTCCTTTTCAGCTTTTTATGTATTATATCCACACACACTTAGACTGTAAATTCCTTGAGGGCAAAGACTTTCTTTGTAACTCATTGCTTTTCAAAGTGCCTAGCACAAAACAGCTACTTAATAAATGTTTACTGACCATCTATTTTTTTTTCTTTTTTACCTTCAGTCTTAGAATCAATACTATGTATTAGTTCCAAGGCAGAAGAGCAGTAAAATCTAGGCAATGGGAGCTAAGTGACTTGCCCGGGGTCACACAGCCAGGAAGTATCTGAGGCCAAATCTGAACCCAGGACCACCCTTCTCTAGGCTTGGCTCTCTATCCACTCTTGCCCCAAATACTGACTCATGATGAGTGAATAAATGAATCCTTGATCAACTCTGAAAGACTTAGCTACTCTGATCAATACAATGATCCAAGGCGATTCCAAAAGACTCATGATGAGAAATGATTTCCACTTCCAGAGAAAGAACTAAGGAACTATGAGTGCAAATTAAAGCATCATTTTCTCACCTTAAAAATATAGATAAATGAATGAATGAATGAATGAATCCTAGACATCGCACATTACCATACATGACATCCTAGAGCAGAAGATGTTCTTCCCATAGCCAAATCATTCTCATCCTTCCAAGATGCAGTACAATTTCCAATACCACTACAAAGCCTTTTCCAATGCCTCTTGCCCTCAATGCTCTTTGGCACGTCTGGTTTAGACCACACAATTTAGTATTTATATACTCTATTATCATATAATTATTATATAATATATATAATAATATTTATTGATATTTATTAATATTATATTTATATATTATATATTATATAATTATATTATATTCTTGTTCCCTCTCCATGTATGCAGAATCCCCCCCAAACAGATTATGAACTCTTTGAAGCCAGAGACATTCCTTATTCTTCTCTTGTCTTCTACTGTAAACAGGACAATACACAGGCCACAAGAACCATGACTCATGGTTCAGACAGCAATGTGCTGACCCAATTTAAAGATATGGGTCCTCCCATTTCTATCCCTTCCTAACTCAAAATTGTAAATCCAAAATTTGGAAACAAGCAGCACGATCCTGACCGTATAAACATGTGTGGTCCTCAGCAAGTTACTTAACCCAATGGCCTTTTGGAACTTCCATACCATTCTTGGGCTTTAGCCTTACTTCCTGAACATCCTCAGCCCTGATGGAACATGAATCCTTTCCCTGGAACCATCTTACCCTGGAATCTCCCTCTGTCCCCTGAGGAGATGAGGAGGGGGTTCTCTCATTGATTGGAGAGAGCCCCAGCCTCCTTTGGGACCACCTTCATTCCTCCTCCCAACTGTGCTTCCAACTTTCTAGTCTTTAAGGCCATGTTCCTTCCATTCTTCCCTTCCATCCTTTTAGCTTCTTCTCCCATTAGAATGGAAACTCCCAGAGAGCAGGAATGCTTCCTTTTTGCTTATATCTGTATCCCCAATGCAGAAAATGGCAAATGCTAAATAAATGCTTGTAGTCTTGTCTTGTCTTTCCTCCTAAGCAAAAAAAAAAAATGGTTAAAATTAAAATTAAAATCAGTCTCAAATGCTTCCCCAGGAATACAATGACCTTCAACACATTTGTTTATTCCTAACAACAGTCCTGCCCTTCATACCTAAATTCTGGGGACTTTCAAGAGAATTAGCATTTGGTCTTGACTGCTTTCTTGCCCTTCCAACCACACTGAATTCACTCAGACTAATGAGAAATTATACTGTGAATCTTCTTTTAAAGTGAATAATCATTCTCCAATTTTTCCTTTATTGTAAATCTAGATTATTATATATAAGAAATCTCCAATAAATGGAATTTATTACAAGGAAAAAAAATTTAGAACCAAATCATGAGCCCAGGACCAGGAAAACTTGGGCATCTGGTCAAAAGAAATGCTGGCAGGTTAAAAAAAAAAACAAGAAAAAAAAACTTTGCTCTCCCCCTGGCTAGATCATATCCTGCCTCAGGATATCAATATCAGGAAATCTTGGCTAACTAAAATTTTCATTCATTCATACAACAGTTATCATAAGCATTTAAAATGTGAAATGAGAAGCAATAAATTAATAAGCATTTAGTAAGCATCATGTCAAGCACAGTGCTAAGCACTTAGGATACAAGAAAAAGGCAAAAGATAATCCCAATCCTCAAGGAGCTTACAATCTAATAGAGCATAGATGTGTACAAAGCAAGCTATATAAAGGATAAATAGGAAATAATTAACCGAAGAAAGGTGCTGGAATGCAGAAGGGTTAGGAGAGGATTCCTGTAGGTGGGATTTTTAGTTAAGACTTAAAGGAAGCCAGGGAGGACCAAAGGTCAGTAGTCAAAAAGGAGAGAAAGCATGGGGGAGAGCCAAAGGAAATGGATAAAAAAACTGGTCTTAAAGGCAGAAAAATTTATGTACAAACCCCACTTTGGCCACACACTAGCTGTGTAACCCTGAGCAAGTATTGCAACCTCTCAATACCAATGGGAATTCTTTAGATGGCCAAAATAAATAAATAAATAAAGACCCCATCAGGAGAGCTCCCTACAATGAAATCAGAAGTCTGGAGAATGAACTGTGACCCTAAAGGAGAAAAATAAGAGATGGTCCTTGTCTCCAAGAAGCAAACTAATAAAAAAAACCATACACAGGTGAGTGTAATTTCACACATTCCCTTTCCTGCACACACCTTTTCAACCAAGGAAGTCTACAACATTTTCCTCAAACAGAACATTTCATTTTTACCTCTGCCTTTGCACAAGACATTATCTGACACACAGGGAATGAGTACACTTCTCCCTCACTCTGGCCCTGGTAAAAATCCCTGCCTTCCCTGAAAGCCCTATTTGGGACCATTTCCTACTAAAACCTAAGAAGAGACTTCTCCTAAACCTGCCTGGTTGCTAACACTATCTTCTTTTTTTATTTTTTTTAAGAATAAAGAATGACCTTAAGGTTGCAAATATAGGTGGAAGAAAATAGGAAAGTTAGGAAGAAAGGTGGGTTTGGAAGTAAAAACTAGCCCTGGTTTTGAAAATAAGAACCCAGAAAAATGAAAAAAAAATCCTCAAACCTGATTATAATGACCCAACTTGTCCCAGAAGAGGAGAAAATGTACCTCTCTCCCTTCTTCACAGAGGTATGGAACCACAGCCTCAGCAGATACCCTCAATTAGATGGTTTTGCTAAATTGCTTTTCTTTTCTTTTTTTTTTTTGGTGGGGGGTCGTGAGAAGAAAGGACTACTCCCTAGAAAGGGTCATTCAGAAATGAAGGTGATACAAAAATAAGAAACAAACACAAAAAGCTTAAGTCTAAGAAATTATTTTGTATTGGGAGGTGTGCGTGTTTACATATTTCTATTAAAGGGTGCATGGGGTGTTCTGGGAGGACCAGCACCTCTGGTGAGAAGGCTTGCTGAGCCCTTTCAAAGTTGCTCACCCACTCTGGGTGTCCACTGATTACCCAAGTGTCATGTGTGGCTCCAAGAAGCTATAGCATAAACAGCAAGTGATACCTAGTAAAACCACCTCAGCAGAAGCAATAAACCAGATTACGGTCCTCAAAGCCATCAGTGAGGTAGGGAGTTGGGGGGATGTCTAGCCCAAGCAGGAGAAGACCTCTCTGCAGAATGAATGGATGAGAACAATTCATTCCAACAGCCATGAAGGCAGAGGAAACAGATACCATGGAGTGCTTAGAGCTTGGGCAGACACCAAAGAAGCCATGGTCATCTTCTGACTTTTGTCTTGACTCTGAAAAGTCATCAGTGAAGCTGTCAACTCTGCAACTCAGCCTCACTTATATCCAATTTACTCTCGAGTTAAGACATCACACCATGATGTCACTGGTTCTCTCTTTGATAGAAAGGACAAATAACAACTTATGTTCAACATAGATCCAAGATGTGGAACTGAAAGGAATTTCAGAGTTCACTGAGTCCAGCCTCCTTATTTGTTAGCATCCTTGTTAATCCTTGACTAGAACGCTTTGGGCATTTTCTCAAGCCTGGGACTTTCTCCCTCCTCATCTCTCCATCCCTAAGCTTTCTTGGCTTCCTTCAATTCTCAGAAGGTCTCTGCAATCAAATGAGATCATATTTGTAAAGAACTTAGCACATGTGGTACCTGGAAGGCACTAAATTCATATTATTCCCTTTCCTTGTCCTCTCCCTTCCCTAAGATCATGTCCCATTTATCTCTTGTCCATATCTCATCTGTACCTATTTGGATGCATCATCTCCCCCATGAGACCATGGGCTTTGGAAAATAGACTATTTTCTTCTTTTCTTTGGTATCCCCAGTGCTTAACCCACAGCCTGGTAAATAGTGGTACTTAAAAAATGCTGCTTGTCTAATTCCAAATACTGTCCTCTTTGTCAGTGCTATGCAGCATCCTAGTTCTGATTTCCTCCAGTAAAAGGTAAGCTTCCTTTTTTTTTTAATTTTTAAATTTGTTTTTAACATTAAAATTCCCTGGTATCCCTCTTCTTCCCTATTAGAGAAGGCATCATTTGACAAAAATATATTATATATAAGACTATGTCTTGCTTATTTCTATTTATTAGTTCTTTCTCTGGAGGTAGACATACCCAAATCATTCTTCAAACAATATTTCTGTTGCTGCCATATATAATGTTTTCTTAGCTCTGCTAAGGTCATTCTTCGTAATTCCATGTAGGTAGAAGGTAAGTTTCTCAAGGGCATGAATTAATTTGGTTTTTGTCCCAGTGAGCAGCATAATTTTAAACAAAGGAAAATGCTTACAAATTCGAATGAAACAAAAATGAATGAGATCAGATGAGATCCCTGGACTGAGGCAAGGGTGAGAGAGCCAGGGCCACCAATAGTTAAATGAAATAGGATATTGCCATCCACTATTAGCTTTGGGTCATTCTTCAAAAAGTGGGGATTATTCTCCCCCATTAAACTGTCTTTTGTCCTTATTTTTTTATCCCTAGCCCCTAACACGGTGTCTGGTACAGTGTAGAAGCTTAATAATGTTTATTGGGGGCAGCTAGGTGGCTCAGTGGATAGAGAGACAGACATGGAGATGGGAGGTCCCAGATCCCAATTTGGCCTCAGACACTTTGTAGCTTTGTGACTCTGGGCAAGTCACTTAATCCCAGTTGCCTGGCCCTTACCACTCTTCTGCCCTGGAACTAAGTATTGATTCTAAGACATTAGGTAAGGATCTTTAAAATAAAGAAATAAATAATGTTTATTGACTGAGTCTGCACTGTCTTCCACATTTTCACCCTCTGGAAGATGACTGGCCAGGTTGAAAGTGCCTATAACTAGAGAATCACATTTACCTTACCTTAAGTGAAAGCTTTTCATACTTGACAAAAATTCCTTCCCATCAATGGTGTCTCATTTTAATCTGCACAGTGGCCCTAGGAGATAAGTATGGCAGCTCCCTATTTTGGCCTAGGAATACTAAAGCACAGAGTTCATCTAAGTGCCAACTAAGGGCCAGAGTAGAAGAACGAAGTCCTCCTGTGTGAACTTTAGATTACTCCACCCTACTTAGTCTAACAAAATCAGGAATCTCTATACCCATACTTAAAGATTAAGTATTTAGGAGGATGGCCTTCAACAGACATGTGCCCATCAAACATTGGTTTTGCTGTCTGTCTTTCTTCTATTTCCCTCTTCTATCTAACTACTGTAATTTCCTCTTAGAAGGTGAAATTATGTATGCACCTGCAGTTAGAAAATTTGAAAGTGCAGGATGATTATGTTTAGTGATCAATTGGGGAGACTAGTCTCCTAATCATCATCAGGGGGGATTGTGAACTTTAGATTACTCCACCCTGCTTAGTCTAACAAAATCAGGAATGTCTACAACCGTACTTAAGGATTAAGTATTTAGGAGGATGGCCTTCAACAGACATGTGCTAGCAAATGACAAATCAGAAACAGCTGACAGACCCCTGGGCTGTCCTAAGTCAAGCTTAAGCTACCATTAGTACAGGTGAGACGCAGGAAAGTGATGTAAAACCACGTGTCCATGGCTGATTAGCTCATTTAAAATCACCGCGCTTACCTTACCACTATATTTGCTACATCATTACAAGGAAGGAAGAGAGGAGAAGAAGGCGTTACTGACAGTTAAATACCAATTATGATCTCGCCAATGTAGAGACTCAGGTGAGATTATAAGGAATTCTGGGAAATACCAAGGACTTCTGGGGATTGAAGTCTAGGGTTCAAAATCTCCATTTTTACATCCCCCTGAGGCCCAAGGAAGGCTAGTCTCTACAATGGGTCTCATAAACATACCAACTTTGAAATTACAATAATTTGAGGATAAGAGGAAAAGAGAACAAAACCTATAATTGCTAGGCGCATTGTCAAAAAGCCAGTTAGGGGGAAGTCCCTTTGGCATAAGAGTATACACACAAAACAAAATGCATTTAAACCCCACATAGTTCAAATCATGACATCCCAAAGTTTACTCTGGATCTTCTTGATGTAGTGTAGGTTTTCTGGCATCTTTCTGCAACAGTTCATTCTCTCCATGACAACATCCTACTGACTGGTACAAGGATGAAACTCAGGAGTCTTGGTCCCTTCGAGCACCATCGATGTTAAAAGCCACAGTGAAGGAGCCAAGGGAAGACCATGGTGATAACTTCATTCAGGACACTGTATATGGCAACCTACTAATTAAATTACATCCCCCACCAGTTCAGAGACATGCTACATGTCTCTCTAGTCTGTAACCCATAAGAAACCTTGGCACAGGGGCGCCTTCACACATGCCCCATTTCCAGAGGTAGATACAAATGAGCCAAACAAGAATAGAAAATGTTTGCAAGCCTAGAGCTATACAAATTCTCATTCTCTCTGGGAAAAAAACATTCTGACCCATTCCCTCACACCACACACCCCCAAAATGTACCAGGCCCATCTCAGAATGAGTCTTAATAAAGTCTTAATAAAGATACAGGTAGAGAAGAAAATGATCAGTTCTCTTTTTCATTTAAATTTATTTTATTTAGCACCGGCAGTGGACATTAAATCCTCCCATCCCAGCAACACCCTGTTCAGTTGTGAAGATCCAAATCTCATCAATTCTATATTAATTAAAAATCAATTAATTAAAAAATAATTAATTAAAAATTAAACCATATGACTGAAAAAGTTTCTCCACAGCCAACACTTCTAACACCTTGACCCCTTTCTCTCTCTAGTCTTCAATCTCTCTACTGGTTCCTTCCTTTTTTTGTTGTTGTTCAGTTATTTTCAGGTATGTTGAACACTCCGTTTGGGGTTTTCTTGGCACAAATACTAGAGTGGCTTGCCATTTCCTTCTCTAGTTCATTATAAAAATAAGGAGACAGAGGTAAACAGGATTAAATGATTTGCCCAATGTCACAAAGCTAGTCTGAGGTCATATTTGAACTCAGGACTCCAGTCTGGCACTCTATCCACCCTATGCTTCCTATTACCTACTACCTACCCACTATCTACAAGCAAACTCACCTCTGTCTTCTTTATTCTTTAAAAAAAAAAAAAGCTTCCTTTTGTCTCAGGGCTTTCCTCCGGCTGCATGGGTCACCAGCAGCTCTCCCGGAGCCATCCTCGCAATTTTGGTCAAGGGTCTCAGTCTTGCCGCATATGTTCTAATCGGCACAGCCTGATCTGCAAGTATGGTCTGAAGGTGTGCCACCAAAGCTTCTGATGATATGCAAAAGACATTGGCTCCATGGATTTGGACTAAATTACATTTATGGATCTCGCTTCAATGACTTCCCTAACCATCAGCAGTGACCCCTTTACTGGACCCTGGACAGCTACTTGAGCCACCTAAAGATTGATCCTGTTCATAGTATGTTAATTTGTACATATAATTTTAAAAGGTCACCCTCCTTTATGGTTGGAAAAAGAAAAACTAGAATAATACTTCACTAAATCCCATCATCCCTTCAGGCTACCACAGGGTCACTGAAAAACTGGATTTAACTTTTTAATGTTCTTATCTTTCTTCTATCTCCTCCTAGGTTATAAGGGTTTTGAGGCCGGGCACCCTGACATTCATTCACCTATTTCTTCCATCACCTGGCATCTGGCAGAGAAGGCATCCAAGCCAACATAAGGCAGAAGGGATAGAAAGCTTCAAAAGGACACTCTGGACTAAAATGACAGAATATACTTGAATGCCTTTGCAAACTTTTTTCAAAATAAAATATGAGGGGAGGGAAAGAATAGGATTCTTGGAACCAAGGAATAATATTCTAAATTGACTAATTAAATAAAATTTTCAAAAAAGAAATAAAATAAAATCTGAACAGATGCAGAGTGAAATAAGAACAATGTATAGAATGAAAACAACACTCTCAAGGAAACTCTGAAAAACTCTGAAAGACTTTAGAACCCTGATCAATGCAATGAAAAACACAATTCTAGAAGTTGGGCAATGAAGTATACCACCCACCTGATAGACTTAAAATGATGAATAAGGGGATAGCAAGGTGGCTCAGTGGACTGAGAGGCAATCTTGGGTTCATCAAATCTGGCCTCAGACACTTCCTAGCTATGTGACTCTGGGCAAGTCATTTAACCCCCAATGACTAGCCCTTACTGCTTTTCTGCCTTGGAATCAAAACACAGTATTGATTTTAAATTGGAAGGTAAGAGTTTTTTTTAAAAATGACGAATGAGGCATGCATTTTTGAGCATGGTCAACTTGGAATTTTGTGCCAATTTGTTGAAAGAGTTTTGCTTCTTTTTTGTGGTAAATTGTGTGGGTGTGGGAGAGAGAAATAATAATAATAATAATAATAATAATAATAATAATAATAAATGACTGTTAAGCAGCAAAATAATAAAAATTTTTTGTTTTGATATCATCTCTTTCCCATGGTTTTCCTCTCTGATCTCTCCCTTTAAGCCATCCCTGAAAATAAAATACTGAAAATGGAAAAAGAAAGGTTGTAAAATTAACCAAGTTAAGACTCTGATATTCTAGGCTGTGTCCCACAGCCACGATTCCTGTTTTCTGAGGGGTGAAGACAGAGAAAGGGGGCACATCTCATAGCTTTTGTTTGGGGCCAAGTTTGGTCCTTAAATTTTCTCATATTCAACCTCAATTCTTATGCTTTTGTTCTTGCAGTCACAGTATATAGCATTTGTTTGGCTTTGTTCACTTTGCATCAATTTATATAACCTATATAAGTCTTTCTATGCTTATGGGTATTCATCATACTCATATTTCTTATAGCATAATAAAATCCATTACATTGTATACCAATCTAAGGAAATCTACTTTATTTCCAATTCCTTGTTACCACAAAAAGTACCTCATCCATTTTTTATTTTTATTTTTTAAATCCTTGCATGCATATGTATTTGAATAGGTGTGTGTATGTGTGTGTTTGTTTAAAATGAGCTATTAAGAGAGATACATCACTAGGAGGGGTCATGTAATTTTGTGAATTTTTTCAGTCAAATAAACTCTCAAAAAACCACCATAAGGGCAAGTTAGGTGGATTGAGAGTCAAGCCCAGAGATGGGAGGTCCTGGGTTCAAATCTGACCTCAGATGCTTCCTAGCTGTGTGACCCTGGGCAAGTCACTTAACCCCCATTGCCTAGCTCTTACCACTCTTCTGTCTTAGAACCAATACACAGTATTGATTCTCTGAAAAATATTTTTCGGGTATAGTGTCAGACACAGAGGGGAAGGCTTGGTATCAAATTCTCACTTCGGGTACCATGTAATCCTGGGCAAGTCATCAATCTCCTCATCTATAAAAGGGGGGGGGGAGTGGAATTAATGATCTCTAAGATTCCTGTCAGCTCTAAATCAATGACCCTATCTATGACCCACTAAGTCATTGAGAACCATCCTCTCAATCAGCAGCAGCTAAAGTATCCAAGTGGATAATCTCCAGAGCACGCAAGCATTAATAATAATGATTAATGCCTATCTCCTTTTTTTTCTTTTAAACCTTTCCATCTGGGCTTAGTATTAATTCTAAGACAAAAGAGCAGCAAGGGCTAGGCAATGGGGGTGAAGTGATTTGCCCAGTCCTTGCCACTCTTCTGTCTTTGAATTAATACTACGCCAGATGGAAAGGTTTAAAAAAAGAAAAAGGGAGATAGGTTACATTTGAACCCAGGTCCTCTCAATTTCCAGGACTGGCTTTCTATCCATTGAGCTACCTATCTGCCTCCATTCTTTAAAAAAAAATACTCACTAGTCCCCCAATTGTCACCATTCCCTTAAGCTATCCTTTCAGAGCCAGGCTTCTGGAAAAAGCTATCTATACTCCATACCTTGATCCCCTCCTCTCACTTGCTTCTCAATCTTTTGCCATCTAGCTTCCAACTTTGTCTCTTTACTGAAACTCCAAAGTTACCAACAATCTATTAATTATAAAATCTAATGGCCTTTTTCAATTCTTTCAGCAAAAAAAAAGGTTTTTGGTTACTGTCTCCTCCTGGATCCTCTCTTCTCTGGGTCCTTATGATACTATTCACCTGCTCTTTTTCCACTTTTCTGTGTTAGGTCATCATCCGTATCACACTCTCTAATCTTGGATAACAAAATAAAAAGCATTCTTACCCATGTAATATTGATATTTCCACATCATTGTAGTTTTATTTTATCCTGAGAAAAAATCCTATCATTTTAAGTGCTTTTGAATTTTCTTTGCACTTTATTTTCATTTGAGCTTTACTTAATTTGTACAGTATTTATTAGAATATTCATAAAACTCTTTAAGTGGATTACTTTTAATTACTCTTTGCATATGTAATCATAAAGGAAATGTTGACGATTGCCTGTAGAAGACATCTAATCCAATGTTTCCTTAGTCTTTTATTCTGTAATGCACTACCAAGATATCATTAAAATTTGGTTTAGACCCCACAAAAAAAAAAAGGATAAGTATTAGGGTCTCTTCTCTGGCTACACTTAAGCACTTAGACTTCATCTGCTCCAGTAGGTTCAAGTATCATCTCCCTCGATGACTCACAGATCTATCCAGTCCTAGTCTCTCCCCTGAGATTTGGCCCAACTTCCCCAGCCACCTATTGGACTTTGTGAACTGGATGTCTCCTAGTCATCTCAAATGCAACTAGTTCCTCCCCTTCCAATCTACCCAGTCCTGCCCATCCACTCTACAAATGCAGGTTTTTTTAAGTCCATGATCCATGTTTTTCCCATGATGCCTTGCAGCAAGGAAACTTCCTGGGGCAAGGTGAGTTTCATACATCATACCAACTGTGTCCCAGAAGACGGAGCAGGGTAAGACAAGGGCCAAGTCTGAAGCTCCTTGAAGATGCCCACAGCCAAACAGATGCCCACACAGCCTGGCAGACCAACACCTAGCAGAGAGTTACCATTAGAAGCATTTTTGACATCTGTGAAAACTTGACAGCATTCCCTATCCTTTATCAAGCAGCCCTCTGGCTCCTCCATCCAAACACTGCCAACTCTAGGTTATTTTCAACACTACAGCTCAGCAGCCTTCTGAAGCAATGCCAAAGAACAAAAATAGTTTTGAAAAGGAGAGCAAAAGAAAGACAACAAAGAAAATTCAGAGGCCAGACATCGCACGTCCTTCACTAAAGTGCTAGGGCTTAAAGCACACCAGGAAAAGGAATAGAAGAAAGAGCAGGAGCCAAGGCCCTTCGAGAAACATAACCCGGCTTCTGAGTCACAGTCTGTATTTCCTTCACAAATGAATTGTTCCTCAAGTCTCAATAAAGTCGGCTTCTAAATCCTGCCCCAAACTCCAAGTACAGGAGTTTTCAAATGTGGCATTCCCACAGGACGTCAAACAAATCTGAAATTACAGAAGAGGCCTTTCCCATGCCTTCGTTTTACAGAAATGGAAACAAAAGTAAGGGAAGTGACTTGCCCAAGGTCACACAGACAAGTGGCATTGCCAAAACCCCCAGTTCCTTGGATCTCAAATTCAGAGCTCCTTCCACTGGACTACTCACAGTGACTTTGTGTTACGATGAAAAAAAGGGACCTCCTGATTATTAGACCTGATTTCTCATTAGAGAAATGAGACCAAGGACCACAAGGTGCAACCTCACTTTTCTACAGTCCCACCTCACCATGACAGCACCAATAGCTACAAATAGTAAATTTACATTGATATTATAATTCATACATTTATAGAATGTTACCCATCAATATACTACAATGTGACAGGTAATACCAAATGCAATTATCTCCATTTATCAGAAAGAGAAAGAGGCTAGAAAAGGTTGCATGACTGTCCCTTTGGTTCCCCTCTACATGGAGACTGTCCATATTTCTGACAAGTCTATAATGTCTCTCCCAGTCCAAAATTTAACTTGATTTAGATTTATTTGTGCAAATATTGTCCACATTTAACCATGTTAAAATGTGAGCTCTTTGTGGCTAGAGATGTTTTATAGTTGCCTCTGTATACTTGGCATTTGATACACTGTGAGTAAGCATTTAATAAATTAATAGCATTTATATAGTAATAACATTAATAAATGGCTTTTGATTGGCCTAAAGTCACAGCAAATATCAACCTGGGAGCTTTAAATCTAGGTCTCCAAATTCTAAGACCAGACATCAGACAACAAAGCAAAAGCCTCAATAAAGGGTACCCCCAGATTTAAAGAGAAATAAATGAAGAATGCTAACCCCTCCTCTCAGGTTTAGTCATTCCCCTCTCTGGGCTATATGTGGGATAGGCAGAACAATCAAAGGTAAACATGATAACATCTCGAATTAGTGAAAGGTTCTATCAATTCTACCAAAGAGATTGGAGACAGGATTATCTCTCCATTTGTTTTTTGGGTTGTTTTTTTTTTTTTGTCAAAATGAGCAAACCTGAGAGGCTACTTTTATAAAGAATCAAGAGAGAAGCCCACACCAAGTTCTCTTTCATTTACTGTCTCCAATATCCTGAATTTCAGAATTTCAACTCCACCTAGATGAGATAGCCAAGCAGGTAAAATGCCAAGGATCTCTGGAAGTCACCTCCTTCCATGGAGGAAAACCTTTCTCCAGGAAATCAGCTTTCTAGGGTGAACTGCTCTGGTGATGACCTGACTCTGCTGAAATGTGGCAGGTCATTTCAACCTCCTTTAGACTCAAGTTTCTTCCTCTGGCAAATAGAGAGAATTATCCCTGCTCTCCCAATTTCCCAGGATTGCCTTGAGGATCAAATGGGTCTGGAAATCTGCATTGTAGACATGTTGTTGTTCAGTTGTTTTTCAGTCACATCCAACTCTGTGACCCCATTTGGGGTTTTCTCAGCAAAAATTCAGAAGCGATTTGCCATTTCTTTCTCCAGCTCATTTTACAGATGAGGAAACTGAGGCAAAGAGGGTTAACTGACTTGCCTAGGTTCACAAAGCTAGTATGTATCTATAGATGGATTTGAATTCAGGCTTTTCTGACTCCAAGCCTAGCATATCTACTCTACCACCTAGCTTCTCACTCTGTGGAACATAGAGCACTAAACAAATGTTCAATTTTATTATTAAATTGCCTCCCTCTCCAAAAAAAAAAAAGAAGTGTCTATCTATATGCTCTGATTAGCAATTAGCATAAAAGTTGTTTTAAAATAATTTTTCAAAGCATTTTGGGGGGAGAATAATAAAATAAAATAATTTCCCCCAAAGATATAGATTTTTGACTTATCTTAAAATGCAAGGAAGGCTTCTTTACATAGGCCTGGGGGAAATTAAATGTGGAATAATTGGGTAAATTGTCAGATAAGGTTGATGTTTTGCCGGAATTGCTTTCTTATTCTTTTATTCTTTGTTACAAAGAAGAGCTTGCTCAAGAAGAAAGGAGGAGATATATTTGGGAATGAATGCAATTCAAGAGCAAATATATCAGTAATTATTTTTCAAGGAAAAAAATTCAAAGAATAATTAAGCATCCCCTGGGGATGCTGACAAGGCAAATTTGCATGTTCTGAAGAAAATAATGCAAGACGATTACTTTCCCAAATACCAAATTGAAAAAAATCTCTCTGGCTTTCTTCATATTCCATATAAAGCCCAACTTGAGCTTAGTGCCTTCCCACCATTTTTACATGGTTATTTGTAAGTTCTCTTCCCCCATTGGACTGTGAGCTCACTAAGAGTGGGGACTGTCTTTTCTTTCAGTGCTTACCTAGTACCTGGCACACGTGTTTAATAAACACTTGTTGACTGACAAATTTGCTTTCATTTGTTCTTCTTTCAGCTTTTTAGAGTAAACAAGATTCCAAATTATATCAGATGTTCTTAAACTGGACTCTTTGGAAACATTTAGAGCTGTGAAATTGGATAGGGAAAAAATCCTATCTTTGATTTCATTAACCTCTAACTAAAACTTTTTATTTCCTTCAATTATGACCGTAGGCAACAAACCACAGTAAGATTAGCAATAATTACTCAGGGGAAATCAAAGATTTTTTTTTTTATTTTTAAACCCTTACCTTCCGTCTTGGAGTCAATACTGTGTATTGGCTCCAAGGCAGAAGAGTGGTAAGGGCTAGGCAATGGGAGTCAAGTGACTTGCCCAGGGTCACACAGCTAGGAAGTGGTTGAGGTCAAAGATATTTTTATATTACATTACAGATATCTCAAAATAGTATTCATGCTCATTACTACTTTGTTATTAGTCTAATACACCTGCCCTCAGATTGTGTTGTCTTCTTGTCTGTAGGATATATTTCAATATAAACAGTTGTCCTTAATCCTAGATATTTTATGTTATGCATTTAAAAAACATTTTATTTTATGAGAAGAGTTCCCATAGGCTTCACTAGGCTGTCAAAGGGTTTCATGACATATACAAAAAGATAAGAATCCTTAGTCTATATTAATAATTTTTTCCATTCATAAGTGCTTTAACTTTTGCAAAGCACTTCCAAAGTCATTATCTCCCCTGATTTTCAGTGTCCTTTTATAGATAAGGAAACACTCTCTCAGAGGTGAAGTGATTTGTTGACAGTTCTAGAGGGAATGAGAAATAGGATCCAGATCAGAAATCAAGATTCCTCAATGCTCTTCCAAGGAGAAGGGATGGAAGGGAAGAGAAAGGAAGAAGCATTTATTATGTACCTACTATGTGCCAGGAACTCTGCCAAGGGCTTTACAAATCTTACCCTACTTGATTCAAGAGAATATCTAGACTCAGAGAGATGGAAGTCATGATGTACTCAGGCTTAGAAAGATCACATCAGGCATAAAATATTCAGGTTGGGGAAAACATATTTAAAAGACAAAAAACTAAAAAGTTGGAGAGTGTTCACAAGAGGACAACAAGGATGGTGGAGAGTCTCAAGATCATGACCATAGTTAGGAGCAGTTCAAGAAAATGGGGGGGAGGGGTGAAGCTAGGTGGATCAGTGGATAGGGAGCCAGGCCTGGAGACAGGAGGTTCTAAGTTCAAATTTGCCCTCAGACACTTCCTAGTTTTATGACCCTAGTTAAGTCACTTAACCTTAGTTTCCTAGCCTTTACAATTCTTTTGCCTTGGAATCAATATACAGTATTGATTCTAAGTCTGAAGGCAAGAATTAAGGAAAGGAGGAAGGGAGGGAGGAAAGGAAGGAGGAGGGAGGAAAGGAGGAAGGAAAGAAGGGAAGAAGGAAGGAAGGAAGGAAGGAAGGAAGGAAGGAAGGAAGGAAGGAAGGAAGGAAGGAAGGAAGGAAGGAAGGAAGGAAGGAAGGAAGGAAGGAAGGAAGGAAGGAAGGAAGGAAGGAAGGAACTATACAAATTTGCATTTGGAACTTTGGATACATACCTATGGATACAGATATACATGCATGTGGATTAGCTATATATGCACACATAAAATAAATGCAGGTTTTTAATAGATGTTTATTGAACAACTGACAAAAGTACCAACAAATAATTCTGAAAGGGGAAGGGAATAAATATTTATTAAGCACTTAGTAGATTCCAGACACTGTTGCTAATAAGCCTTTTTTACAAATATTATTTCAACTTTTACCTTCTGTCTTAGAATCAATAATGTGTATTGGTTCCACAGCAGAAGAATGGTAAGGGCTAGGCAATGAGGGTTAAGTAACTTGCTCAGGGTTACATAGCTAGGAAGTATCTGAGATCAGATATGAACCCAGGACCTCTCTCTCATCTCTATACCTGACTCTCAATTCACTGAGCCACTTAGCTGCCTCCATCTCATTTGATCTTTACAATTCTGAGAGGTGGGTGCTATAATTAAACCCAATTTTACAACTAGGGAAAATGTGGCTGTGTTTTGTTGTGTTTTGTTTTTTGCTGGGGGGGGGGGTCCCCCTAGGGTCCTATTATTAGTAAATATCTAAGGTTGGATTTGAACCAGTCCTTCCTTCTGCCAGGCCCAGTACTCTACCAATTGTACCTCCACCAGCTGCCTCTAGAAAACCTTTGAGGAACCCTGACCCCACAATGGACAACCACAATACCAGATGTCTCATCATAAAACATGCCACCCACCTCCTGGCACACAGGTGATGCATTCAGAGAACAAGTTGAGACTTTTTTTTTTGACCTGCCAATGTGGGGATTTGTTTTGCTGACATACATATTTCTTATGGGGGTTGTTTTTCTTGCTTTCTCATTGGGAAGACAGGGGGAAGGGAACAAAGGCAGATTTTCATTTAAAAAATAAAATCAGAAAAAAAGAAAAAAGTGCTGAAGTAGGTAATCTTTGCTTTACACAGATGCAATCTTCTACGAGATTATTGAAACCATTTGTTTCCCTATCAAGTCACTGTTTCCTTTAACCCAGAGTTGTTCCTCCTTATACAGGGAATACAAAAGTGATCTCATTATTGTGTGTGTGTGAGGGAGTGAGAGAGAACAGCCTGCTAGAGCTGAGCTCCCGTGTCCTAGGGGGGACAGCTCATGGTCCGGCGTCACTTCAATCCGAGGGGACAAGGAGAACGAAGAATTATCGGGGTTCACTCTTATAAAAATGGCAGTCCTCCGGCTGCCTGTCTGGATGTGCAGGAGGGAAGGGAGGCGGCAGTTTACCACTCAAGATGTGATTTCTCCCCGAGTCCATTAGGACAAGGAGTCCTACCCCAACTACCAAATCCATTTCTGCCCCATTAAATATCAATGATTTTGAACTTGAGACACAATCGCAATCTCACCAACCTACGTCACTGCCTGGGTGACTCCGCGGACTCCTAAGATAAACAAATCAAGGGCCTGCAAAAATGTTGCTCCTGCCTAAGAAATGCCCATGGGCCCCACACAGAATTAATGATCCAGTCCCTGCTCCTCCCACCATCTCCACCTCCTGCTCCTGTTTCCTGCACCCCTCCGCTGGGGGAAACCTAGACACACACACTCAAGAGCTCTGCTCAGCCCTCCCCCAGCTGTGCGTCAAGAAGGCTCAGGGGAAGGACCAACCACAAAGGCAAGGATTGAAAGCAGAGGCCCAGCCTGTTCGGTCTCTCCTTGGGGCCGCTGCCTGATTCTCATTAGGCCTGGACTTGTAATAGAAACGTTTCAAAAACATCCCAGCAGGGACAAAACGACCCCCATAAACTCCCGAGCTTAACAGAATGCGTTCTCGTCCCTCGGCTCCCCAACCCCAACCCTCCCACTTCAGCTACAAGGATGCATCCCGTTTTCCTTCCATCCATACATCTTCCCCACTTCCACACATTTGCCTTCGGTAGCTCTTCCTCATAGGGAATGCATCCTCCACATCCCCTGATCCCACCTGTGCCCACCCCAGTGAACGAGGGTGCAAACTCTGTCTCTGCTTCAACTTCTCACCCATAAAATGATCTCTGAGCCCCCTTCCCGGGCTAACTTTATGATCCCAAGTCAACAAATTGGTCGATCCATCAATAAAGGTTTAGGAAGCGCCTACGCGGTGGTTTCAAAGTTCTTTTTCTTTCCTATCACAGCAGAGCGAAATCCAGAGAGCAAAAGCTGAGTTTGGCTCGTCTCTTCGGAAGCCAGAGACCAACGACTGCCCTCATCAGAGCTCTGCCTGCTCTGCTCCTTCAGAGTCCTCAGCTCCTGCCCAGCACTCTTTCTTCCTCATCCACTCTGCGGTCTCTGGGACAGCCCTACAAAATCCTTCACCTTATCAGAATTTACCCCTATATTACTAATTTCCTAATTTCCTTACTATAATGCCAAGTGCTGGGGATACAGAAAGGGGCTATATAGAAGGAATCTCTCCTCTCAAGGAACTTACATCACAAATATATATAAATATAAACATAAATATAAATATATATTTATATATATTTATTTATTATATATAATTATATATTATATCTACTATATAATAATTATATTATATAATAAATAAATATATATTTATATATAATAACTATATATAATATATAATAAATATATAAATAAATATATAATAAATAAATATATAAATATAATATATTGTATATATAATATATTATATTTATATATTTATTAAGACAGGTTCGCTTTTATTATTTCCTTTTTGTCCTGGATAAAAAGGAAATAATAAAAGGGAACCTGTCTTAATTCTAGTGCCTTCCTTCTCTTAATTATTTCCGATTTATCCGATCTAGAACTTATTTATATATTTATTTGCTTGTTGTCTCCCCCATTATACTGTAAACTTTTTGAGGGGAGGTCAATCTTTAACCTCTTCTCTCTAGGTTTTGGGGATACAAATTTTATCTGGTTTTCTTCTTACCTATCTTACACCTCTTCCTCTGGCTCCATATTGCACCTTTTAACCATAGGTGTCCCCCAGGGTTCTGTCCTGGGGGTTGTCTCTTCTTCCTCTTATTCTGCTTCTCTTAGTGATCTCATCAGCTCCCATAGATCTAATGACCATCTCTATATTGATGACTCTCAACCTACCTTTCCTGCCCCAATCTCTTTGCTGATCTTCAATCATTAGACATCTTGAACTAGATGTCCAACAGACATATTAAATTCAACATGTCCAAAAACCTCATTATCTTTCCCCCTAAACGCTCTTCCCATCCCACCACCCCTTCCCTATGATTATAGAGAGCAGCACCATGTTCCCAGTATCTCAGGCTCACATCCATCCTGGATTCCTCACTGTCCTTCATCCCAGTCCATATGCAAGCTGTTGAGAAGACCTATCGATTTCACCTCTGCACCATCACTTAGACAGGCCCCCTTCTCTCCTCCGATAACTACCACAGCTCTAGCTCAGGCCCACAGCCCCTTACTCCTGGATTACTGAATAACTGTAATGGGTCTGCCTGCCACAAGTTTCCCTGCACTCCAATCCATCCTCCATTTAGTCACTAAAGTGATTTTCCTAAAACAGAGGTCAAAGCATCAAAATAATACAAATATTAATCATACAAAATACAAATACAGAAAATAATAATACAAAAAAAAGAAAAAAGTACATAACGATTCCAAGAAGGTTCTTGGAGAGTTCCTAGGAAGAAAAGATTATACACCATTTGCAAACAGAACTGCTCTTTTGCAGAGTTATGGACTCCAAGGCAAACCTGGAAAATGAAACCTAGGGATGATTCTGAACAACGTCATTTTTGTCCAGTGACTTCATCCTTATCCACTAACAAACCCTGTATCAGAGACCCGACATGAGGAATAAATGAGGCTGGTGAACACTCCAGTCCCTCGCCCCTAGAACAGGATAACCTACTGGGGCTGTTCCCTGGTGTTCACATTTACCCCCCTGATGAGACAGAACAATGAAAAGCCCTGGACCTAGAGTGTGAACTCCAGCTGCAACCACTGGCAAGTCACTTAATTTATGAGCCTCAGTTTCCTCATCTATAAAATGAAACACTATTACTTTTATTATCAACTTCACAACATTGCCTTCAGCTTTGTCAAGTATCTTCTTTAATATCCTGTAAATGCACACCATTACTATTCATTTCTAATAGTACTGCAAAACCCACAAAGGACCCCAGAAATCTAAGATATCACTAAGCACTCTCAGCTTAAAAAAAAGAAAAATGTTGTTAAAGGAAATCATCTAAGTCAAGGCGTTCATGTAACTGTCTAAGGTGGATCATTAATATCACAAATTGTTTTTCCTCATTTTCCCCCTTTGTAGCAAACAAATGAGAGGCAAAGATAGACAGAGGAGGGGAGGAAGAGGGGAAAAGAGGAAAGAGTGGAGATGACAGAGAAAGGAGGAAAGACAGATGGAAGGGAGAGAGAGAAAAAGTAGGGAGGAATGAAGGAGAAAGGAGACAGAGATGGAGGAAGAAAGGAAAGAAGGAAGGAAGGAAGGAAAGAAGGAAGGAAGGAAGGAACGAAGGAAGGAACGAAGGAAGGAACGAAGGAAGGAAGGAAGGAAGGAAGGAAGGAAGGAAGGAAGGAAGGAAGGAAGGAAGGAAGGAAGGAAGGAAGGAAGGAAGGAAGGAAGGAAGGAAGGAAGGAAGGAAGGAAGGAAGGAAGGAAGGAAGGAAGGAAGGAAGGAAGGAAGAGGGGGAGGGAGTGAGAGAGAGAGAGAAAATCAACCAAGACACATAGACAACCAGAGAGACAGACAGGATCTTTGTAACTCAATCCACCTCAGCTTTGTGCTGGTCAGAACAGTTAAACTTGGATAGCTTTAGCTTTATCACAAGAAAAAAAAGGCACTCCCTGACCACTTTGTAGCCATCCATATCTTAGTGTTCTACACTAAATTTAGATGAATGTGTGAACTAAGACAAAGAACAGGGACCTGTGATAGAGTCTATGATGTAACCACATCTCATCCATCCTATTCCTCATCCCAGAATCTAGCCTTATGTCAGGTCGGAACATACAACTGATGGCCCACCTGCTCTATCTCTGCTATAGACAAAAGACCATGAAAACAAGTGTCAGGTCCCATTCTAGCCCTATATGAGATAACTTCAGCTGCCTGAGCCTTTGTTAAGGATTCCTTATCAGGGGAGGGAAAGAACATGAATCATATAACCATGGAAAATTTTTTCTTTCTTAATCAATAAAATCAAATTTTTTTTAAAAAGGAGATAAATGCTTACCAAAAAATAAATAAAGATTCTTTATCTTTCTAAATCACTGAAAGGATGAATCAGGAAATAAAATTATCTTCAGCATATGAGAAGAAATAAGCTATGGAATATATATATATATATATATATATATATATATATATATATATATATATATAGTATGGCTGGTCCTACATTTCCCTCCACCCCACAGTAATTGTTTATTATTAGCCAGGAACACTTATCTAACTTATCTATTGACAATTTTCAAAAAGCACCTCTTTATCATATAAGGAAAGCCACAGCTCATAAAGTAAGGTGGCAGCCAAAGGCAAAAAACTCTCCTGGAAATAAAAGGTCCACCTTCCCCCTTTCCTTGCAGAAGTAGGGCACTATGCGTGTGGAATCCTGTTTATGTGATATCCAACTTGGTGGATGTATTGGGAGGTTTTACTGAACTCCTTTCTTTTTCCTTTTTTACTCTGTTATAACGGATGGCTCTCTGGGAAGAGGATTGCTTCTCTGGGAAAGAAGATGATATTTCAAATAAAAATCAATTTAAAATGTTTAAAAGAAAAGGAGGTTCTAACATTTTCTCTACCTCAACTTATTTCTGCCATCTCAGCTACCAGATCTGCTCTTGCTCTGGGACAAAAGGCTAGTATTTTCTGATGGAAATCACAACATCTCAGAGCAGGAAGGGACCTTGGAGAAACACTAATCTTAGCAGTTATATGGCTCAAAGGATAGTGTTGTAATTGAAGTCAGAAAAGACCCAAGTTCAAATCTGACCTCAGACTATGTGACCTCACTAGCTATATGACTTTGGGCAAGTCATTTAACCTCAGTTGCCTAGGAGGCAACCAGATGTTTCAGTGAATAGCGCACTGGTTCTGAAGTCAGAAAGATCTGAGTTCAAATACAGCCTCAAACCCTAGCTGTGTGACCCTGGGTAACCTCAGTTTGCCTTAATACACCGGAGAAGGGAATGGCAAAGCACTATCTTTGCTAAGAAAATCCCAAATGGGATCATGAAGAATCAAAACCAATTGAACCAAACAAGCCTAACCTACCCTATACAGGAATTCTGTCCTTCATATCCCAGGAAAAAAGGCACCCAGTCTCTGAATGGTGATGAGAGCCTCATTACCTCACATTTCCAAAGCTAAATGGATTATAAATGAATTATTAGGAAGTTCATTTTTATGTCATATGAAAAATTTGCCTGTCTGTGACTTTTGCCCAATGGTCCCCATTCTTCCCTATGGAACCACAAAGAATATATCTACTCTCCCTTCCAAACAAAGAGTCCTTCAAAGACATGAAGAAAGTGATCTTCCCACCCCCCACCCCTTGGTCTTCTCTTTATCCCCATTTAGTTTTAACGGATCATCACACAATATAGTTTCTGACTATCTTTGTTGCCGCCTCAACTCACATTCTCATTTGACAGTGTCGAGAAACATGACCTCTACCTGGATACATCATTTCAGACACTGTCTGTCCAGTACAAGATACCATGGGACGACCAGCTCCCCAGATCTGGAAACTCCAAACTTTTCTATTTCTAGCTGTCCCTTCCTTTTTTACTTCAAGTAGAAGGAACTATGGAGTCACAATGGGCCACAGCATCAGGAAGACCCAAGTTTAAATTAAATTTCAGACACGGAGCAGCTGTGTGATGTTGGGAAAATCATTTATCCTCTGCCTTACTTTCCAAAACTGTAAAAGGGGGATAACAGCACCTACCTCCCAGGGAGGATCAAATGAAATAAGATTTGTAAAGCATTTAGCATGCTTTAAACATTATAAATGCTTAATTCTTTTCTTAACACACCGGCTGGATTATAAATGCTTTTTGACCAACTAGTATTGAAGTACAAATCCTGCTTCTCACTTACCCAAGTGTGTCAGCAAGTGGCACTTACTAACCTCCAAGGTCCCATTTAATCGTAAAACTATGACCCTAGGAGGGTTCATTTACCGAAGACCTCAAGGAAACATGGAGAGATACAGATCCTCCCAATAGCCCACTATGGCTGTGTCTACAAACCAGAAATAAAATCAAACAGCTAGGAAAGTGGCCACTCTAATAACCTCCCCCCTACACCCTCACACGAATCCCCCTACTTTCTCATGCCATTGCAGAGCTCGCCTTTCCATCAATCCTCTTTCTCTCATCCTCACAAAGTTCCTTCCAGATAGGGCTAAGCTATTCGTCTCCCCATTTTAGACAGGGGGAAAAAAAAATAGAATTAAGATAACTTCCCCAAGGTCAGAGAACAGAGTCAAAACCCAGGCCTCCAGATTCCCAGGCTCCATGCTATCACCAGAGCATTTGCAGCCATCTGAAATGCAACATGCTGCCTCTGCATGAATCCTGGAATCCAGCCCCAATGGATTTGACCTTACTAGTCTCAGTCTTTGCCAGCCAAGTGACTGATAACTTGCCACCTGCTTCCATCAGAGGGGTGCTGGAAAAAGCGAAGAGGTTAGTATTTGTCCATAAGAGACAAGCAAGCCTACCCCGCTCCCCCCACCCCCAACCTCCCACAGCTTTTGCCTAAGTATTAATTTACCCCATACTGGCTCTGTGTAGATTATTTTCCTAGATGACGTGAAGCCTGGACAGCTTGCTAAGGGTCATGCTATTCATTCAGTACAATCAGTCTACCCTGGTAGTAAGGGGAGGAGGGCAAATGCACTCCACACGTCATTCGGAGACTTCATGTTGGCCATTCATTTTCCACTTCTGCCTCCAAACCTTTTCTTATTAAACCAGACTATAAAAGCAGAAAGAAAAAAAATAACTGAATGAAAGTCTATCTTTTCTCCCTTCACTCCCTCAGACTCCATGTCCTAGATGATTAGTTATGCCATTACTGCAGATTATTTTATATTATTTCCCCTTTGCATGATTCAGGGAAAGCTGGGAAGACTTGTATGAACGAATGCAGAATGAGGTAAGCAGAACCAGGATTGTAAAAACAACTTTGAAAGACTGAAGAACTCTGATCAATGCAAGGACCCACCACACTTCCACCAAAAAATGCTAATCATTTCCTGACTGAAAAGTGATGGACTTCATTGGCAGAACAAAACATAAATTTTCTGACAACACCAATATGAGAATTTGTTTTACTTACTAAGGTACATATTATGGGTTTTTTGGTAGTTTGAGTTTTGTTGGGTTTTGGGGTGGGGTTAGGGAAAAAGAGGCAAGTGGAAGAAAGAGAGGGACTGTCAGTAGGGCTGTCAAACAAAAAAAAAAGATAGAGAAAAAAGGCCATTGAAGCTTTTTTTTTTTTAATGCACAGGTAAAAATGGGAGAAAGATGGGAAGGAAACACCAACTAGTTGGACAGCTTTAAAAGTAACATAATGAATTTGTTATCCACTTCAAAGGAAAAGCAAGCACTATATGTAATAAATATTTGCAATTTCAAGTACACTACATTTTTTTCTGTTCTATTCTGCATGTGGAAATGCTCGCTTTATTTGGTGTTTTTAAGTTGAGAATTTTTATTTTTTAAAAAGATTATTCTCTGTAATTACTCATAGGTAGAGGATGTTAAACATCTTTCCTAGTGAAGTCCAAACTCTTCAGTCTAGCATTGAAGCCTCTCTAAAATTTAAGAGCATCTTTCTAACCTTACTCCCCAAACACATATCACTCTTCCCCAGATATATAGCCCTACCCATTGTCACTCATTCAACAAGCATTTCTCAAGTGTTTGCTTGGCACCAGGCACAGCAGAACACAATGGAAAAAATATTAGATTTAGGAACAAAGGACTTTGCAAATCAAATCCTTTAATATCTTCACTCAATCCTAGGCCTCGATTTCTTCAAATGTAAAATGGGGGATGGACTAGATAATCTCTGAGGTCCTTTCCAAGCTCTAAGTTTATAATACTAGGGGCAGCTAGGTGGCTCAGTAGATAGAGGGCCAGGTCTGGAGACAAGAAGTCTTAGGTTCAAATCTGGCCTCAGACCCTTCCTAGCTGTGTGATCCCAGGGACGTCACTTTACCCCCAATTGCCTAACCCTTACCACTCTTCTGTATTGATTCCAGGGCAGAAGGTAAAGGTTTAAAGGAAATAAATTCATGATACTATGAATATGGGAAACTAAATTAATGGCCAGCCTCGATTAAATTGCTTGTTAACTGATTCACTGCAATATCTCACAAATATATTCCCTCTTATTTTCACTGTCACAGTTCTATTACAAGCCCTCATTATCTTCCTCCTAGACTACTGTAATTACTTCCTCAATAGTCTTTTCCACCTCTATTTTCTCCCTTCTAATTATTCATTATTGAAGCCCCTACCAAATTAATCTTCTTTATGCATTCATGTGGCATCACTCAAAAGCCTCCAATGGACCTCTTTTGCCTATCAAACAAAATTAAAGGCTTTCAAATCCCTCTACAATCTGATGCTTGTCTAGCGTCCTAGACTTTTTTCACACTATTCCTTTCTACTCGAACCTCACTGGGCTCACGGCCATTCCTAGGGTACGTGCCTCCAGTATGCTTTCATCCACATTGCCTTCTATACCTGGAATGCTCCTCTACTCTCCATTTCTGTCTCTTGAAATCCTACCCATCCTTTACAGCTTCACTCCAATATTACATCCTTTCCCTGATCCTATACCCCATCACCAATGACCCTCATAAGACATTTAGCCTGTGTCCCTTTTGTCATCTTATCCAGCATCCTTCTGGACTGTTGGTCTTTGGCGGATGTGTCATCATCCTCCATCCCATTATGAAATTGACGTGAATCGTCAGAAGCTCCTCTGGTACCCAGAGCAGCTCAGAGGACATAAAAGGCCCTTGTAAGCATCTTAAGAGGAAGTCTTTAACAATGACAGCCTATGTTAACTTGCCCAAAATCAGTAGCCACTGAGGAAATACGAAGAAGAAAAACTGGCGGAGGACAATTTTATTTCACTATCATGATGCTCTGGAAAAAAAAATAATAAAGCATTGGACAGGCAACTAGGAGTCTTTGGTTCAAATCTGGCCTCAGATACTACCCTAGTTGTGTGACCCTGGGCAAGTCATTTAATTGCCTAGTCCTTGCCCTTCTGTCTTAGAATTAGATAGAAGATGAGAGTTTTCATGGGGGAAAAGGTAGCCTTGGATCTTCTGTAGCTACACCAGGAGAACATGGGCTCTGTCGTAGAAAAGCTCTGAGCTGTTGCTGTCTGAGGACCATACTAAGTTTGGGGAAGCTTATCACCATCCCTAGAGAATGAATCATTAGGCCACAGCAACGTGACATAAAATACATAAAACACATAAAAATGAAGCATTTTGAAAAATTATTTTCAATTAGGCACTACTTGAGATTATTATTAATAGGAATAATAAAAAAGTAGCATCCTTAAAGAGTACATTAAAGTATATGATAGTGGATATTTATAGTGCATCTTATTTGATCCTCACCCCCCCACTAGTCTCATTTTACTGATGAAGATGAGAAAACCGAGGCTCAGAGTGTATCACGAACAATGAAGTAGAAGGAGAGCCCTAATAGTGTCCGGCACAAAGTGGACACTAAATAAATTGTCGGGGAGGGGTAGTTCAAGACTTGGACTACCTCTCTGCTAATTAAAACCTCTATATGTCCTTGGCCAGGTCACTTCACTGCTATTGAGGGGACATGAAGAGATGGCCTCAAGTGGTCTCTTATCTCTCTAGATCTACATGTCTCTGACTTGTCAGAGGTCACAGGGCCAAGCAACAAATCCAAGTCTTGAACCTAGGACCACTGGTTTCAAATCTCTTTCACTACATATATCCAACCACCTTCTTTTAAAACTCAAGGCTATGGGGGCAGCTGGGTGGCTCAGTGGGTTGAAAGCCAGGCCTAGAGATGGGAGGTCCTAGGTTCAAATCTGACCTCAGACACTTCCCAGCTGTGTGACCCTGGGCAAGTCACTTGACCCTCATTGCCTAGCCCTTACCACTCTTCTGCTTTAGAACCAATACCCAGTGTTGATTCTAAGACAGAAGGTAAGGGTTTAAAAAAAAAATTCAAGGCTATAGGGGGTAGGCAGCTGGTTGGCTGAGTCAGACCCAGAGACCAGAGGTCCTGGGTTCAAATTTGAACACAGACACTTCCTAGCTATGAGACCCTGGGCAAGTCACTTAACCCCCATTGCCTAGCCCTTAAACTCTTCTGCTTTAGAACCAATACCCAGTGTTGATTCTAAGACAGAAGGTAAGGGTTTAAAAAAAAAAACTCAAGGCTACAATCTTAACAACTGAGGGTCAATCCACAGGCTGGTGGAAAGAGAAGTGAATCTGGAGTCAATAGAGAGACTTGGCTCCAAATCCTTCCTGTAACACTAACCAGAGATTCAATCTTGGGCAAGTTATTTATCTCAGTTTCCCCACTTGTAAAATAGGTATAATAATAGCACCTACCTCCAAGAATGGCTGTGAGAATAAACTAAGATAATATCTGTAAAGTGCTTAGCACAGTGACTAGCACATAGTTGATGATATAAAAATGTCAACTAGCCATGAGACTGAGGAGGTCATTTAAATACCTGTTTGCTTCAGATTCTTTTTTCATTAATAGGATTTATTTACAAAGGTCTCAGCCCCTTCCTTCCCTCCTGGAATCATAGACAAGATAAAAGAGAATATATTGATGATACCTTTGCCTCAGTTTCTTTCACTATAAAATAGGGATAATTATAACACCTACTTCCCAGAGCTGTAGAGAGAACCCAGTGAGGTAATATTTGTAAAAAGTGATTAGCCTCATGCCTAACACACAAAAGGAGTTTAATAAATACTTGGTTTTTTCCTGACTCCAAAGCCAGCCCTCTATTCTTTGCTCTGCTTCCTCACTCAGAATTGAGCCCCATATATAAAGGTCAGTTAGTGTGATCATTAATGGGAAGGTATTTCAAAATGTGCATCTATGCTCTAGGGGGAAAAAAATAGTTAAGTTTAAAAAAAAACGTTTCCCCTTAAGTTTAACTTTAACTTGAAATTTTTAAGTTTAACAAAGGGTGGGTCAGTACCTCACTTACTAAGTGACCCACAAATTAGTGTCCTGAAAATACTACATAATCGAGACAAATAATGGTACTTAAAAAAAATAATAGTTTCTGTATCAGCAACAACTCTAAGAAAGAAGGATAAGGGCTAGGCAAATGAGGTTCAGTGACTTGCTTAGGGTCCCACAGCTATGTAGTGTCTAAGGTCAAATTTGAACCCAGTACCCTCCAAGTCTGGAGCTCTGTCCACGGTCCACCGTGCTACCTAGCTATCACTAACTTGTGGTACTTCTTTCATCTTTCAAAGGCTTCCCCTCCTCCCCTCTTTTCTTTTTTTAAACAAAACCTATGATTTCATAGATGTAGGGAACTCCCCGTAAGAAAACGCCCTCCAACAAAGTAGATCAACAACTGGGATGAAACTAACTGTAATTATAGTGTTAGAGAGCCGCCTGGGGCGCTGAAAGATGAAACAACCTGACCAGGGTGACCCAGGCAAGATCCGCCAGGGTCGGAACCCAGACGTGGGACCTCCTGACTCCAGGACCAGCCTCCTAACCCTTCTGCCATGGAGCCTCGGAAGCTTATCTGCAAAAGTCCTTTATAAAGATAAAGGGTGTCCCACACAAGGACATTGCTCATAAGGAAAGAGGACAAGGGCGCTCCCAACAGACCCAATGAATGGGCTGCCCAACTAGCTCCGAAGGGGAGGGATGGAGTCAGATCTAGAACTAGCTTCCTCTATGGCCAAGG